>NW_007577768.1:520112-611465 GCF_000690725.1 Stegastes partitus | reverse complement strand
AAATAAATCTTCCACTTCATATTCTAGATTCAAGCTTAGTGCATTAAAAATGTGCCTATCATCCGTGATACAACTTAATTGGACACAATAACAGAAAGACCGGTCAGTACCATGCGGTACAGTTCAACAGTCCCACAAACTGTGGCCTACAAAATGACCATACAGTTGAATCAACACACTTCTAAAGCAGTTGAAGCAAGAACTGAATACTACACTCTTCAATATAGGGGATAAACTAGGTCCATGTACACATCAGAGACAATCTAAACCAAGAAGGTTTGGAAAAATCTAAGAGAGATTTAAGACAGAGGTCCAGGTTGCCACTAAAGTGTGAAAATTATTTCAAGTGACATGGTTGTAGACAGCTGGTCAGAGATTAAGCTGAGTGAGGAATTTGAAGCTATGAATTCCTACGTAACTAATCACGATTAATTATCGCTAAAATAGAAGTTCTGCTCCAACACAAACTGTTCCTGCATGAATGGGTCTGCAAGTCACTGAAATCTGAAATGGATTGGAAGAATAAAATCTGCTACTATTAAAACTTAAGTTAAAGAAAACTTCTATAGTCAATTATCAGGCTTTATTGCCTATCGAGTCCATTACTGTTCCAACTTGTGCTGTTCTTCTTTGACACTAATTAAATGTTTATTCCAAAATGTGCAGCTCCAACAGAAGTTCAGTTCAGTTCAGTCATTTTATTATCCCAGATGGGAAACTTGGCTTGCGGTTAGTGGCACAAGATAAAAAACACCACAAGTATAAAAAACAAAAACAAATGTCAAAAACATAAAGTGCAAAAGGATTCATGCGCACACAACATACAGAACATATTGATGCCACAAAGCAATCACTAAAACACCAGAATGACGTGCAAAATAAGCAGGGTCAATGTAGAGGAAACAAAGGGGGTTTTAAGAACTGGGGTACTCTAAACTTGAAAACTTCAATGTGAGGAAAGAGTTTCAGAAATCAAAGTGACTGGGTGGTTTGGGCAGTCTCATACAGACCTGATCTTGACAAGAAGCTGCTGGTCAGATGCAGTGGTCAGGAAAGTCTGTGGGACAGTTTACACGTTACCAACCACCTTTACAAGACAGTTCATGTGATTTTTGTTCAGGTTACAATAGCAAACAAACAAAGAAAAACACATTCTATACATGACTTGGAGGACAATGACATGTGACAATGACATGACTTGGAGGACAATGACATGTTTTTCCGATCTACATTAGCAATGTTTAACTTACTGAGGAAGCACAAACATTGCTTTCCTTTCTTACAAACACATTTGCATCAGATTTCAGGTTCTTTCCTTTCAGACCTTTCCAAGGTATTTTTCACAAATTCAGTGCCTGCTTCTTTGATGAACAGGTAGGATGTAGGATGATTTCCCTCTAAAATCAATAACCAGTGGTAGAGAGTAACTAAGTACATTTACTGAAGTACTGTGCTGTACTTAGGTACAAGTTTCAGGTATGGATTCAATATGGGAGTATTTCCATTTGATTCTACTTCACGCTGCCATTTCATTGCATTTCTGGGGAAAATGTAATTTCTGCTGCGCTACATTTATCTGACAGCTTTCCTTTTCAGATGGAGAGTTTACACAGTGGAGCTTATAAAAATACAACACACTGTTGTACGCAGTTTGTTGTCGGACTCACACTTCAGATGTGTATGAGTCAACAGCTCCACCAAGTTGTCACTTTTATCCTCTAAGCTTCTGTCTGATTTCAGAAAATAATCAAATACCTCTGCTAAGAATATTTTTAGTTTACTAGGCTTTTCATGCTGGATTTTTCACTTAGAATGGAGTCTGTTTACATCGCTGTATTGGTACTTTTGCTTAAGTGAAACATCTGAATACTTCTGCCACTGTCAAGCACCATATCCTTGGTCTTTGTGGTATTTCATGAAAGGTAGGATTCAGTTAAGATTCAGAAGCTTAACAACATAAAGCTGTGGTCAGCTAGATCACACATCTAATCACAGGCCACATGTTCACTTTTAGTTTACCTCTGCAGATCAGGATCAGGATCCTCCAATACCACAACTCTCTATCAGCTAGTAGACAGTCAACCATTGTTTTCATATTTCTAACTCGGAGACACTGAAAATAGCAGTATATGCATGTGTATATCATAATGCATGTCTGTCGATGTCATTCTGGCAGATCTGCATACGCGTACGTATGTGTGCACATCATCTGATCGTCCATAAGATGTCAGTGTTGCACTGCAAAAAGTTCACATGACCCAAAACAGTTGACTCAAAGGCGCCTTTGAGAGTCTCTTGGCAGCACCTGACTCACAGCTAAACACTGGTACATTTGGATGGAAAATCAGACTGTAACTCAGGCTTCAAGAAACATTCCATGTCAAATTATTTAAACTTTTCCGTCAAAATAGACTAAAAATTTTTTGAGAACCTTTTTAAACTGAAACGGTTTGCCAGTAATTCATGGAGCTAACATGGAGGCCAGTGTTGATCTCTTTGGTGCCAAAATAGACAGAGCGAAGCCTAAAGTAAAACAATATCTCAACCGATCGTTTATAACATCTCTGCGATGGGATGGACTGCCAGCAGCGGTTGCGGTGCGGTCAGGTTGAGGTGAGGTTTTGGGGTTTGTCGGTTCCTCCTCAAGTTTAGCTTAAGTGGACATTGAGGTTTGGTTTGGTCTCGTTTGTGTGGGTTTAGAAATGGAGCGGGAAATGGGGAAGCTTCTCAAGCAACACGCCGTTCCTTTGAATTGTGAAGAAACAGGCAGGAAATCAGTCAACGGGGCATCAAACTGTGTGTGTGTGTGTGTGTGTCTAAACAGTGAAAACATGCTCTGGTTCAGCATGTCGGAACGGTTAAGTTGGACATCAAATCAAGTACACAAACATGCAATTTGAGCACTACAGTAACAAAACTATTTCCATTCATTGAAGCTCAGAGCAAAACACGCTGTTTTCATTTCTCAGTTCCACTCTGAGCATTTAGAGTGTGTCCCCATGGGCAGGGCGGGGTGGTGGCAGGGCACAATGAATGGGAAGGTATTACACAGCATGACTACAGTCCGTCTCTGTGTCTCTGTTCCCCCGACTGCTGCCCTTGTGAGATCACCGGCCACTGACAGCGAATTGGCTGCAGTCTGCTCTCACTGAGTGATTCCCCAGCGGGACAACCTGCCAAGCAGCCAGCCTGCCAGCAAACCCTCTCATACATTTCTCAACATAGCGGCTGCTGCCAGCTCGCCGAGTCTGGGTGGGTGCCACCCAGTGCTTCCGTAGCTGCCCCAGACACCTGAACTAGCACATACGTGGAGGAGAAAGAGTGAGAAACAGGGACAAGCTGGATGGGTGACACGGTCGGACTGAGAGCTGCGTTTAATGGCCAGCAAACTGCATCTGAATTGAATAACCGAAATGAACGAACTATACCAATTTGTCTGTCTGTTGTTTGCTGCTGGACAGGTAGTGTACACCAGAGCCTGCTTTAGCTGGAAATTAGGTTAGTCAGAGCAGTGAGAATAAACCTAGACTGTAGGATGTGGGCCATAAAACGGAAATAAAAAGCTGGCACAAGCTTTAATGCTGGGGGAAACTGCAGAGAAGGAGCATAATTCTTCATTAAGTAACTTTAGATTTTTCCCCCCATTCAAGTCTCTCTTTATTTCTCTTACTTAACTATTTGTCCTACTATTTATATGTAACAGGTTTGGAAGTTAAGTGCATCTTACCTGCGATGTGAAACAACATAACAGGGAGAAAAGATAGTAAAAATATCAAAGAAATCTTTATGTTATATCTAGGATATAGCATAACTGCACAAAACTGAATTGATCTGTTGTCGTTGGTTCTTTTCTAGATTCAATTCAGGAGTTTATAGAATGTCAGATTTGTTATTACCCCAAAATTCAACTATATTACAGTCACAGTGATATAAAAGAGACATTCTGACATTTGAGAAACTGAAACCAGAGAGTGTTTGGCATTTTTGCTTGATAAATAGCACACAATTAATCAACAGTTTATCCTTAGATGACTAAATGCACCTAATAATTTCTGCACAAGCACAACACCAAGTCTTCTCTCGGCACGCTGGAAGACACACATTCGGTAAATGAACAGAAATATATTGCTTTTCTTAGCGGTTGGTCTCTAATTGCTGCACAGTGTGCTGGCTTCCAAGAGAAACCTTTTGGTCCCAACCACTTCCCTTCACCTTCCCCAGAGTGGGCATTCCAATATAGATTAGCTGGAAATCTTTCCTGTTCTATCGAGGATAATCCCCCGAACAAGGCCGCTCAGCTCTCATATTAAGAATGATTTAGGCACAGTGAATTCCGGTCAGGTCAAGTCCCTGCTTTCATGTTATGATGTGGCTGTTTCAGTTGTTATACGTACGTTTTGGAGAGAATAGGAGCGGACAGAAGAAAGGAGAGGGAAAAGAGGGCCTTTTTTTTTTTTTTTTACTGTTCAAACAGAGTTCAAAGTCATCATGTGGATTTGAAACATGAATTAAGGTCACTGATACACTACGGCTCTGTCCATTTGAAAGAAAGAGGAAGTGTGTGCGCGGCTGCGTGCATGTGTGTTGACCGAAGGGTGTCTGGGAGTTAACTTTTAAGATGTTTGAGGTCTTAGGGATATTTCCACATCAGGTTTTCCTTCAGCCGCACGCACACACACACACACACACACACACACAAACTCTACCCACCACATAGCAGAACATTCATCAGGCCTGTGTTAGTATGAATGGGAATTACAAGAAAGCGCGGGTGCACACGGGCCTTTTTTACCCTCCCCGGGGTCACCCAGAAAAGTGTGACTCTCATGTATTTACTCCGCATAATGTGATTTAAAAGTGACTGAGAGGACAGTGCTGCCTTTAAGATAACAAGAAGCTTTAATTATCCCCGTAGCAAAATTGGGTATAGTGGGTTAGTTAAGCTGCTGTGATGTGATTCTATTTTCATTTCTAAAGTGAAACAAATGAGCCTAGTTCATTTCCTTTTTTTCACGTTGTCCTTTTTTTGCACCGATTCATGAATACGGGGGGGAATGATACGGCAACACAGGCAATACGCTCGGGCTTTATTTAGTCCAGCTGATTTTAGTCGAATTCGGCAGTGTATAAAAGAAATCTGGGGGATTGCTGCAGGCAGTGAGCTGTCACCCTCTCTCTACTCCGCTGCAGATTTTGTAGGCAGAGGCAAGCATGAGAAAATGTCTTCCTAACAAGATTTATAATTTTACGCCAAGGGTTCAAGCTTTGGCTCGTTCCCCTGAGTGGGATTGGTCAGCGTTTAGAATTTTAATTCATTCATGGAAACGCTGCACTGTGTTCCTCCTTATAGTGGCTGTGTGTCAGAGGAGATGGGTCCAATAGGAGCATAATACAAGAATTAGCTGTGGAAAAGCCTCCTCTGACAGAGCGCGGGGAGAAAACACTGGCTTATTTCAATTTTAAAGTGAAAAGGACAGTATGGGGAAGACAGGGGTTTTAGTGGTTTTTACAGTTCAGTGGTGGTGTTTGAAAGCATGGTCTTTCAGCAACGTGGGTGGCACGCTTGTTCCTAGCATCTCTGCTAATGTATTGTCATTGGCTCTATGCACTTGTCAGCATCATTGCTCACTTTCTCAGGATAAATGTTGATTTTGCTTTATATAAGGTAAGCCGAGGCAGCAGCGCTTTGATTTGTGAAATTGCCACGGCCTCGGTGTGAGAGCTTGTGTCACTGCAGATGTCCAAATTCCTTTGACATGTTTATTGTTTTCTTTTATTTTGCGGAGGTCATTCTGCTCGGCTCTAGCACCGCTGTTCCCTGAGCTGCTCCTCCATGCGAAATCTTGTGTGTCGTGTAAACAGAGGACCAGAAAATAACAAGCACAAGAAAAGGGAAAATTTCCACCCCGGCGTCGTCCTCCTTTTTTTTTTTTTTTTTTTTTTCTTCTTCCCTCCCTCGCCCCCTTCAGTGTACCCACCACTTGTTGTCCTTTATTTGTAGCCTAAGTGCTTTGGCATTAAATCTTATTATTTTTTGGTAAATAAACCAGTTTCTGGTAGGAATTACACACAACTTGGTGTGAGGTCCTTTTCAGAAAGGGGCCTGGATCCTTTTATCTAAAATGTTTTCTATTTCTGCTTTTGTAAGACACTTTTGACTGCTTTGAAAGAGAGAAACCAGGTTTTTCTTGCGTTTCTGGGGGTGAGGTTGGGGATTTTTCTCAGCATTGTGGTGAGATTTATTCTAAGAGGCTGCATTTTTTCCTGATTTCCCTCTTTGTTCTCTGTAAGTAGTTCCAGGTCCCCCCTCACTCTCTCTCACACACACTCATCTGTGTGTGTGTGTGTGTGCGTGCGCGCGTGTGTGTACGAGTCTCTGTGATTTTGCGCTCGGGTGTGTGTATGTGTGTGTGTGTGTGTGCGTGTGAGGGGCACATGTGTGAATGTGTGCGCGCGAGGGTGAGGCGGGGACTTGATGTGACACCTGCTGTTGGGATGAATAGGGTCAGTGGCAGGGCCCTTCAGCAGGCAGCAGCTGCTTGTTCTCACTACAAACCCGACTCCCTCAGCGCATCAAAGCCTCCGGGACTACAACCGAGGCCCTGACACAACACATAGTGCCCCCTACCACCACCTCCTATCATTACAGTTATTATCTTCAAGTATTGCAATTCCCCCTCTCCCAGGGTCACGGTCCTAATCGTTCGGAAGGAAACTTGAAATTGACCTGAGGAAAACATCAAAAACAAACTTCAATTTCCATTCTTGCGCTCTCTGAACGCAGGAAGAGATTTCCAGACAGCTGCTGACAGACAAGGATTCTTGGTATTTGGTTGGCCTGACCTGTCTATGCTCTCTTGCTGTGTGGTAGTCTGCCCTGCGTGTGACTTAGTGGGTCTGAAAACATTCCCTGTGGCATAACAGAGGGAGAGGGCAGAAGATAAACAGTGAGGTATGAAAACATCAGTCCGTGTTTTAGCAGTGTTTCGAACCCGACTACGTTTAACCGTCTGTTTTGGTATATTTTTTTTAATTGGAATATAAGAAAAGACAGCATCATCGTGACCCACAACCATACGATAGACTTACAAAGCACACATCACTTTTCACAGCGTTTCGTTTCACTGGCGTTCTCCAGTGAAGGTAGCAGAGATACAGTGTCCTTCCACCAGAGGTCAGCCTTTTATCAACAAATCCTGAAGTCTCACAAAACTGCATTTTTCATGAGAAAACTAACATTAAAGCCAATAATAACACATTAATAATGATACAGATGCAATCATTCAATCTGTGTTGCAGCATTGTGTAGGACAAAGTGGATCCCACATGCAATAACAGGCAGGACTAGTGGTTCTGTGACACTGGAGATGCCAGCGCATGGAAAGCCCTCCTGTCATTCATTTGGGCTCAAACACCCAAGCAAAGAACAGTGTGTGGTCCTGTTGCAGTGCCTTTTTTTAATTTTAGGGTTTCTTTAACCAACACCAAACAGACCAACCGACGGTGCAGGGGTGCAGGGTGTCGCCCTGCTGACGATGTTGAGAAATAACCTGAAACAGAAAATGGCAACAAGACTCCCAGCTGAGTGGAAAATTCTCAACATAGCACAATCTGAGAGTGCTGAACAGATTTTTTTTTTGTAGTTGTACCTGAATGCCTCTTAAACGACCCTTTAATGTTGCATGTCCCTTTTTATTTGAGCCATGTGGTTTGCAAGAAGTAGCACTAAGATGAAGGTTGCATGGGCTTGGTCCTTTTGGAGCGTTTGTAGTTGAAGTACATGACAGCCTTGGACCGCGGGGCTCTCCTGGGCCAGCAGGTGCGTCCGTTGCCGAAGTAGTCCTCCAAACACTGACAGGTGTAGGAACCATCTGTGTTGACGCACCGAGCGTGGCGGCTGCACTGGTGAGACCCGATTAAACATTCGTCCTTGTCTGTGGAGGAGAAGTGGAGGAGATACGAAACGCTTGTTAGGTATTTAATCATTTCTTTTCATTCAGGAGCAAGTAGAAGCTCGATTACATTACAGAGTGAAGGCAAGCTAACGCTGCTTCATAGTCAAGTCACATTAGATCAGTACAGAGAGAGTGAAGGGTTTCAGGACCGGTTGCTTCAAACCTGCTCAAGAGATAATTTTGCAGTGCTCATCACACAGATGAAAACAAAAACATCTTGTGGGTGAGCCCACAGCTGAGTGGGTGAGCTATGAGTGCTCATCAAATAAACATGGTCTCTGGGTTCTCCGCTGCCAAAGCACAGCTTCACATGATCCCTCTCTCTGCCAATTAACACAGATGACGAGAACATGTGGGGATGTGCTGTGATCCGTTTAGTCCCTTACGGGGCTGACACGGGACACATCTGAATGTGTTTTATAAAATCCTGTGGCCCAGTGGTCATCCTAACACTCATGGAGGACTTCTGTTGCATAAAACCTCCTTTGCTCTCTCCACCATCTTCTCTGTTCTGGACGTTCAAGCACAAAAATTTACCGCAGTTGTACGAAAACCATGTGACCATCGGATAAACAAAACAGGGAACAACTGTGTGTTTACAAGCTTCAGAAACATGTCAGATTTGTGCACTTATAAAAAAAAAGAAGCATGCTTTTTTTATTTTTACCTCGACATTTCACCGAACCCTGCAGCGTCCCCAACACAAAGCCATCTCGGCACACACAGACGAAGCTGCCAAACGTGTTCTTGCAGGTCCTTTGTGGTGGACACACACCAGCATCCTGCTGACACTCATCCACGTCTGCAACACGACACAAATGAGTGTCACAAAGCAACACTTTGGTTACTTTAATTGCACAACAGCCCAAATTTTAAATTAAATAAGATTTTAAAACACGCACACACACACACACACACACACACACACGTAAACACACACGTAAACACACACGTAAGCACACACACAACAGCTTAACCTTTCAAGGACAAGGTGCTTAAACCTTTCTTGTCTTTGCTCAAAACAGCAATTACCTTCTAAAAGGCACAAATGAGTACCCTGATCGTGCAACTACCTCTTTGCACTGAACTGCAGCTTTGAAAAGTGCACTGCTTGTAAAAAAAAAAAGACAAGGAATGACCCACATACACAAATGTTTCACCTTAGGCGTGCAGCTTGCAGGCCTTTATAGGATTTTAGGAGCTAAATTACTGATAGTGACACACAAATACTTAGTTTGATAAATTTATCTCAAGTCAGATGTGACTGAGTTACAAACACTTGTTATATTATGTTGAAAGGAACTTGTGATACTTCATGATTGTGACAATGGATTGTTGTATTGAATTTTCTAACATTGTATGTCTGTATGCTTTAATAAACTGGCAAACAAGTTTATCTTTACTTCTGTCCTATCCTCAGGTGAAGAAACACCTGTAAGTTCTTTCATACATTTGAATATGTGTCACCTTCACTCGTGTACTTTACCTATTTTAACCACAGAACTGGAAATACAGTTGTGCATTAATGAAATAAAAGCAGTGATCTCGCTCTGCCTTGAATAGCTAAATAGTTCCCACCGAAAATGCTCCCACAGTCTGAGAATGTCTCCTTAACAGCCGTGAGAGAGGCTCGCTTCATTACAGGACAGGCGTCGTCTGCTACTGAGTTATCGAGGGCAACTTTAGTCATAAAGTGTTTGACACTGAGGAGACAGTCCAGGGTATGTTTTTCCGTACATCAGGTAATTAAAGGCTTTTTTTTTTCTTTTTTTTACTGCTGGATGGACGAATCAGTGGAGAGGTGCCCTCGGCAACTTTGCTGCAGGTCGTTTACATAATGTGCATGAGAAGCTGTGTGCTTCACCTGCTTTACAAATATAAGATAATATAGAAACATGTTATAAAAGTAAGCTATGAATGCCATTAAAATGTGTCGATATGCTGAAGTTTTCTCCTATATACACTATACAGTCCTACTTTAGCGTTTATTTGGTCCAAAAGTCCAATATTTCAATTGTGTTCTCTACCAATTACTGAGGAAAATTCTGTCGCTTTAGCTACTAAATGCTACTTTTATACTTTTCACAAACGGACAACAGCCCTGAACTTTTCTAGACATAACCCAGAGGAGCTGTGTGTGAGAACAAAAATGTCTGAATCAGTTGTACTGGACATAAAATGGACTCTACCCTGCCAGCTCTCTAGCACAAAGTCCGTGTCATGTCTGATTGAGAACATATGTGAATAGAGCAGGTAACTGTCCGGAGAATTCACAGCGAGCGCGCTGATGTGCGTCATGTCATACCTCCCGCATGCTTCACCCAGGTGCCACCCCATGCCTAAACCAAACATATTTCCTGGAATGAAAACGAGTCTGACGTGGGCCCTCTCCTGTTGTCTGCTACGACTGTGACAAGACACAATGTCCGGTAAGAGAAAACAACATATGTTTACCAGCCAGCCTTTTTTTTTTTTAAATTTTCAGGGAAAACAGCTGCCTGCTTTCAGGTTGACTGGATTGGTGAGAGTGATAAGAATGAACTCAAAGATGCTACAATGCACCGTAGAGCCTTTCACACATCGTAATCAAGCAGCAACCTCCGGGGCTGAAAGGTGAAGCCAACAATAAAGTGCAGTTCTTTGAATGGCCACTTGAGGCTGCCGACAAAAGTGAGTCAATCTCCATAGGCCTCCATGTTAAAATGCAAAACTTTATAGTAGAAATAAACATGTTTACAGCCTGATACAAAAACCAGTTTTGGTCTCTACAAATATTTTCCACATTTATGGCAACTTTAAAAAGAGGAAATTGTTCTGTAACTCATTTGCTTAAATTGTATTAAGGCTTAAAATTATTATATTAAT
Organism: Stegastes partitus; assembly: GCF_000690725.1. Classification (NCBI taxonomy): domain Eukaryota; kingdom Metazoa; phylum Chordata; class Actinopteri; family Pomacentridae; genus Stegastes; species Stegastes partitus. The sequence continues at coordinate 600,645 of NW_007577768.1, read as the reverse complement.
TTGATGTAATAAGGGTGTGGCCACTTTGACAGAAAGGTCCCATTCAAGAACAGCCGATGGCCCATTGACCAATCCACTTACACTCAACCTCCTTGCTCATTTTTGGATTAACCAGGCACTGGGAGGAGTCTATACTCACTCTGCCAGCCCACTCTATAAAATATAATGGTCTGTCTGCACCACCATCATTCTGCTACCAGGAAAATAAACACTTTAGCTCATTTGTGTTTCTTTAAACCAATCACAGTCGTCCTGGGCAGGGATGAGCAACGGATGCAGGTCCCTCAAAATAGTCACGAGTGGAATAGGTGTGGTGGAACATGTGCATGCAGGAAGACAAGCATCAAAATGGATAATTCATTGCAAAAACACGAGCAGGGCTGCTGTACTCAACGATGCAAACCCTCTGCAAAACTTCAAATATCTGCCTGGAGGTCAATGGCGGTCAGTGACTTATAAATTATTGATTAGAGCAGCTTTAAGTTTAAAACTTTCCTGAAATATCTACTGCTGCTTCTGTGTTGATTAACGGTTACATCAGTGGGACTGAAAAATAACAACCGTTTCCAAACATGAACAGTGTGTGAATAATGAGACGAATCCAAATGACAGCTCAGTCTGAGTATCAGGCTAAGAGGAACCATGAAAGGTGATAAATCTGAACATGTGAGCCATGTGGCTACGGTGACTCACCACAGCGACAAGCTGAGGGGTGTTTTCTAAGGAAGCAATACCTTCGCAGGTCTTGTTGTCAGCGGCCAGGTGGAGGCCGGGGGGACACAGACAGCGCACCTCTCCCCCTCTCTCCATCTGGCAACCGAACTGGCAGCGCAGGGAGAAACATGCGGCCTCTCCTGGAAGACAGACAGGGAAACACTGGCTGAGGATCGGTCAGAGGGTCACACACACTGTCAGGCCACCACGCTGCTCACGAGCACGGACTCAACAGCAACATTCGGCCTGGTGAGGAGGCCATTAGCAAATATGGTGCCCAAACACCACTTAAAAACTACAGTCTGTGTCTTCAGTAAATCACTAATTTAATCCTTTTGCCCTTGAGATGCCCTGTCACCACTAAGCTTTGTTATGCTATCACTTCCTATAAAATAAACAGTGAATTTCTGTCATAAACATTTACGTTAGCCTTAAAGGGTGTGTAAAATGATTCCTCGGATACTTTACCCTCCTATTATGGTCTAAAGATATTAAGGTACAATGATGGTAGAAGGCTTCTTGTAAAAATCTAACCCGCCGTTGGAAATAATATCTGTCAGCATTCAGGCTTTCTTCATTTATTCAGGCATTACTGTGTTGATTCAAAATGTTTTGTTTAAAGAGGAAATTACTCACTGATGCAGGTGTATCCGTCTGCACCGAGTGTGTAACCAGGCTCGCAGTAACAGCGATAGCTACCGTATGTATTCATGCAGCGCTGGGAGCACGGCCTCTTCAGCAAACCGCACTCGTTCACATCTGGAGTCAATATGAAAGATTATTCCAGCAGCAGATAGAAATCCTCGTGGTAAATGATGCAGAAGAGCACAGGTAGTGGTTAAGAAATTAGAAACATAGGACTGATGAGGATTTTTGTAAATTATACTCCACCTTGATCACACTGAGGCCCTTTGTACCCTGTAGAGCATAAACACTTATCTGGTCTCACACATTTTCCATTGACACAGGACTTCTTGCACAGCGCTGTGGAGGACAATAAACACAATCTAAACTTAGGCACACTAAAACCAATAACTTCTGTACGCTGGCGGCAGAATATTTTAAATGTAGTTGATTGAGGTTAAGCAGTGAATTTTAAACATAATTGAAAGATTCATGTGTATTTGTTCATTCTCTACTGTTTATTGTTTTGCTGGACTGATAACATGCGACCTCTGGGTGATGGATCATTGTGCAGTAGTTGTGCTGTCATTGAATTGCAGAAAAACTTACGCTGACAAATTCCATTAACATCCCTCCATCCCAAACAACAGGAAGTGGTCTGACCATAGCTGCAGAGTCCTAACTGTGTGTGAACCCCTGAGTGCAGCAGTGCATCCTTCACTGACCTGTGGAGGCTGAGACAAAAGGTCATTGGATCGTTAAACATCATTAAGCCTTCAGGGCTTCAGTTACAGAACCCACACAGTCTGGTGCAGTTAATAGGCACTGCACTTATTTTCCAGTAAAGTCTGAAGACTAGTTGGCCTTTTTCCCAGAAGCAATTGTGAAACTGTGAAAATGATATTAGAGACAATATATATATACATAAAAATTAAACATGGCAATTAAAGGGACAAGGTGAGATGTTATAACTTAGAGTTGAACCAAAATGTGTTGTGAAGTTGTGAAAGAGGACAGAAAGAGGGCACTGTATAAAAAGTTATGTCTACAAAGTGAGGGCTAAGTGTGTATTCAGAGAGGACATGAAGAGAATTTTGCATGCAAAGTCAATGGAAGGCAGGTAGCAGTAGAGGGGAAGCTGTGGTGTTCAAAGTAATATACCAACAGCTTCATCCTGGTGGAGTCCACAGCAGCATCATAGAGGCCTAAAGACCCCCTCCAGTAATACCTTGTTCACATATCCATATGGTGTTTTACACAATGTAAAAGACATATCATTCGTGAAATAAGCAGTCAATGCCACAACATAGTATTTCCACCTTAAAACTATAGCGTACCGTTCACAGTCACAAGAGGATAAATGACATCTAGGGGCTGAACCTGGGACGCTCAGATTCACTACTCAGCAAAACACAGAAGGTGCCACCACTCACTTGGCAATACTGTAATGGGCAACATGTCTCAGGAGTGCAATTAAAGGACATGAACAGCTCGTCCTCCACAACGAACCTGAAAATACCTCATCACAAGGTTATCTTCCACCTCATCAAAGCTTGATAACAATGAGTCAGGAAACGGCAAAGCTAATAAACCCTTCCTACGAATAATCAACTGCAATTCTACCATTTTTGATGCAAGAGAGATAAAGCACAGCCATTTTAATCATTGTAGCAGTGGAAAACGCTAATGTACATGCACAGTGGGCTAGAAGCTACAACGATTTTTTGGCTCGGGAACTAGTGAAGCAAATGAACCTAGTATCCAGTTCTCCTTAATACATCCATGACCAGAACACACAGCTACCTGCACTGATCATTATCTCGCAACTAAGGACTGTATGTTTGGTGAACTGACAGTTTGGGATGAAAAAACGTTGCTGTTCCTGTGTTGAAATCCGCACCAACAACGCCCTACGATCATTTGCTTTGCTTTCTACCTGAACTTAACTTAACAGGGAAAAAACTAGTAAAATAGTTGTAACAACCCATCGTTCCACTGACAGGCAGAGCTTCATGTATCGACTTCAGACATCTAGTATGAACACTAGCTAGGTGAGTGTTGTTGCTCTCCCCTTTACCCTCACCCCAGCTGGTCGAGGCAGATGACTGCTTTCCGCCCGACCCTGGTTCTGCTGGAGGTTTCTGTTAAAAGCAAGTATCTTTCTTCCTACGGTTGCCAAAATGCTGCTAAATTTGCTGAGTTTCTCTGTGTTGTATAATATTTCAAGATCTTGACCTCACTATGTGAAATGTTTGGAGATGACTTGTGTCGTTAATTACCGACGTATAAACTGAATTGAATTGAATCACAGGGAAATGAAATTAACAAATTAAATTTCAACAGTAACAAAACATATAAGTAGCTGCAGATGCTGTTCCGACACACTGAAGGACGGTTGCCAGTATTTGTTTAGTGACAAAGGGGTGGAAGTAACGACGTCAGTTAAACTGCCAGGGAAATGTTAGAGTAGGAGTCGCTATCGCAGCACAGAGCTGAACAAAAACCCATAGTAACCAACAGCTTTATTCTGCATCTGCTTCTGCTTGTTGTGAATAGTTTTGTGGGGAATCAAATTAAATTAGATATTAAAATGTTACATTATTTTGTACTTCTATTGGAACTTCTGGCATCTTTTAATTCTTTAAAAAAAAAGCTATTTTCTTAAACCTTTTTTCTACTTCTCTTTTTAAATCTACTTTACAGTTGGCAGTGATTACTTATTTCAGCACTTCAATTTTAATTGCTGTTTCAGTTTTTTTTTAAATCCATATTTAAACTTCAACCGCACTTAAAACTACGATATAAAGGCAAAACTGTCTCAACAAAATTTACATTGGAAGCATTTTTTTCCTCCCAGTTTTCTGCATCATTTATACCTGTGTGATTAATTACGTGAGTCTAATTTTCTGCCAGGTGGGTTTTACCTTCTTCAAGTCTTTGATCACACATGATCTCAAATACCCACAAAACTATTTAAGATTGGATCTTTGCAGTTGTATACTTTAACTACTTATGAAACACCTACCTTATTCCCATGCGCTCACAACAAAACTCCTCATATTGTATGCAGTAATAATTTCTCCCCTCATTATTTGCTGTTATAAACAAAAGTGCAATAAACTGCAGGCCCTACAAAACCACAGAACAAGCTGCTGTTAAATCTCCTCGCACCCACGCTGCAATAAGAGGCTATTAAATTATTTGACACGGGGCAAATAGGTCAATTTTACATGCTCACACTGTACTGAAAGAGGCCACCAACAGTCTGTGTGAGAAACATCCACAATTCTTTTTTAGGAGGCTGAGTAAACCACTGAAGCTCTTGACGTTGTTATGAAATATGTAGCTTTACTGCTCGTAGGAAGAGCTGTAAAAATTCTATACTGTTTCAAGAAAGCCATATTACTTCAAAAATACCATCAAATTCAGATTTCAGTCAACTATCTATAAAACTTTTTATTATTATTATTTTGAACAAGCTCTTACCTGTTCTGATGTTGAGCCAAGGACAGCATAATAAAATGCACCATCGCCCCAAAGACCCGTCGGCTTATTTCAATCATCTTCTTCCACTGCCGTTTTCTGTTATAACCCCTTTAACTACATATTAGCTTCTTCTATTCCCCGAAACCTTCTTCCTGACAAACAAGACGCTTGTTTTGTGATGTGTGTGTTTGAGAGGCAATTGTGGAGGTGTTTTGCGTGCCAAAGGGCATTTAAGTGTGTGTTTGTCAGAGGAGTGGAGGTGGGGGGGTCACATGGTGTAATTGTAAGGTGCTGAGAGTTTAGAGGTGTGACGGCTCACCTGTGTGACAGCGGCAAAACACAGGGGGACACACAAAGAGAGAGGCCGGGAGATCAACAGAAAGAGAGGAATAAAAAGAGCACGGAAGTAGGAACAATGTGAAGAATTACAAAAAATATATACATTATTTATGCTATTGGTTGAATATATAATCTCTGCCTTCGTGTGCAGATGCTCAGTCTGTTGTGTTGTCATTATTTTGGGCACTTTTTTTTTTCCTATTTAAAATTTTAGTTAGATTTTTTACCATATTGTTTTCACTTGCTGGACAAGGTGAGTTTAACTCAAGCAAACACTTGTTTTCTGCAACAGAAAGAGTGTCAAGGTGAACTTTTAAAAGGTTCATTTAGATATTTTGGGAAACACGTTTATTAGCTGTCCTGCCCAGATGAGAAGATTAGTTCCATTCTGCGAGGCTGCGAAGGTAACCAGCGGTCTTAGTTTAGCATAACGTAATGTTTTTCTGACTTTTATTAGTAAAGGTTCTGCTTTTAATATCTTCTTTTTGTGTAACTAGTCAACTTGTTTGTTTGCTGATTACCATACTGAATAAAAGATGTGGACAAACAGACTGTTTTGAGGGCTAAGTGTTTTCCGAAGGCTGGAGCTGAGATCTCAGGGTCGGAAATAAGTGCTGGCAGCCTCAGAGGTAGTGTCTTTGAAGCCTTAACTATTACCAGGGCTGATCAGAGAGCAATCAGTTGTATTAAGCTCGAAGGCGGAGTCCATGTCTGGACGCCTGGTGGTCCGCTCCGCTCACTAGACAGACTCACACACACACACACACACCTACACACACACACACACACACACACACACACTCACCCAGATCCTGCTTTAACACTGCATCTGTCTAATGGATGAACATCAGCTGTTACAAAGTCTTTTATAAGTTGATGTCATGTGTTCACCTCCCCGCAGCGTCACTGAAGGCACAGACCAAACTGATTATACGTCTTCTCAGCGAGGCCCCACATGATTCTAGTCAGTTCAGAGGAAAACGGACCTTTCTGCTCTCAATCGACACCTCCGTTCGCCTGACCTCAAAACAATATAATGGCACATATTTGGCAGGTTCTTCCAAACCAGTTTGACTAATTATGAGATTACTGGAGGTAGGTGGCCCCAGGGGTGTCACCACTGCAGAGGAGACCATAAACCAGCATAAACACACTCAAACGGCAAACTGCTCTGTTTTTAGATTCAGACAATCATACTTGTAGAAAACTGAGATTATATGAGGTGCTGGGTGGCACTGAAGAAGGTGCGGTTGGGGGTGAGCGAAAATTGGAAATTGGTGTGTTTCATCCAAGTTCATTTTCAGCTCTGTCTTTGTCTGCACACACACACATACACACACACACACACACGCACACGCACACACACACAGAACCCCACCCAACCCTTCACCTTGGATGGTTTTTGTCAAATGTGTCACCACCACACATCAGCAAGTGAGGTGGAAAGAAACCATAAAATGGCTGTGCATGGTCTGCCTTGAGTTAGCGCCAAACCTCACTCCATATCTGTCATACACAATACAATTAAACTTAATCCTGCCTGCCAAAGAGGAAAGGAATGAGGGAAACGGAGAAAAAAGGAAAAGTGGCCGTCAACAGTAAAACAGGATGATAAACGCCGTCGGTGCGAGCTCAGTGTGTGGCAAGTGCAGGAGTTGATCAGAGAGTCGAGCTGCGCTCTCTTCCATCTGCCAGCATGGACTTGGTGGGAGAGGATCAAGATTTCGAGTGTGTCTCCGAGCCAAATCTGCAGATCCACCCCCTCCACCTCCCCCTGCTCTGACCACATTAGAGGTGTAACACATTGGTGGTCTTTGATTCCTCGACTTGAAAAGGGATGCCCCACAAAGAGATCAGATATCATTTAAAGCTCCTCCGCCACCCCCACTTGCTCGAAAAATACAACACATCCGTCACAAATGATGAAGTTGAGTGAATCTCCTGATGTGAAAATAAGATTCCAGGAACAGTGTTGGTGGTCAGTCACACAGAATCGCACAGACAGCCCTTCTGCTCTTATTAAATTGTACTCATTCATATGTAATAGTGACATGTGGGTGTACTATGTGACAATTCAGACGCATTCTTACTTTTGTTTTTTTGAAGAATATTTGAAAAAAAAAAGACCACAAATGCACTGGAAAGTCAAATCAAACTTAATTTCATAACTGCTGATCATCATTTTGGACTTAAACACGGCCACTAAAGGCTTAATTTAGACTAAATTGTCAAAGGCTGTTTCCAAGAGTCACACTAAAGGTTTCACAAGTGTATTTAAGCCCCCTTTTTTTGGTTCTTTTTATGTTTATTGTTTCATATGTTGGAGTCAGTGGAATGTTCATACTTATAGAGAATTTACTTGTCAAGAAAGATACAAATTGTGGAGATAAATTACACAATAATCTGTGAGAAAGTGAGAAAAATGCAGCACATAAAAACACATTTGACAGAACAGTGAGTTGGACATGTTCTTGAGCCAATTGCAGACTTTTAGTAGTTTTTTTTTCTTTACAGTTATAAAATAAACAATGCACTCCAATGTAAACATGCTGATGTGTCACTGTCAACGCCTATCTGGATATTTAAGGAACAATTTTATAGAGTCAATCAACATGTTTTAAATAATAAGCAAACCAAATGTCTCAATGGAAAGCTACCTTATTCCATTTTTTTTTTAAAAAAAAAGCATATTTTAATCAACTCAGCAGAATGCAAATTTAGAGCAGCTTGTGTAAAATTTCAGCCCGATCAAAGACGAACTTGCTAATGAACTCTGCCTCAATTAGATCAGTGAAAAAAAGGGAGAAATAAGGTGAAAGCAAGATGGCACCAAATTATACCAGGATTGTTTCATTTTTATACAATCCAAATCCTCATTAGACATTATATATATACCTTTTAAAGTTCTCTATCACATATGGCTTGTAATAGTTTTAGGTTATCTTGACAGTGAAGGCATTAACTTCAAAACATGTTACAGCTATAAAGGCCATTTCCTCACTGGCTGTTAAAAACGTAGTTTTTTAAAAAGTGTAGTTCTTAGTTATCTAGAAGTATGCTATCAGTCCCAGTGAAAGTGGACATCCTCTGCAGCACAGAGCAACCTTCTGTCACTTTCACTTATCTGGATTGACACAAACATGTAACATACAAAACTGTGGACTGCTGCTCCCAGCACAGGAGAAACAAGTAGGAACTGTACAGTATACTGTATCTCTGATGGTGTTGTGATGGTCTGCACAACACTGACTGTACATGAGAGGGTACAAAAAGGCTAAGGTTTGCTCAAATAGTGTTTCTTGCTTAGGAATGTTTCTAGCTAAGTGAAATGACCTGGTTTGACGTATCTAAGTGGCAGCTAAGATTAGAGTTGGTTGAATTCTCTAAATTCTAAGAAAAGGCGCTTCACTACTTCCTTCATTGTGTCCTTTCATGTAGGATACACTGGTCCATCATTTACAAATAGAACAGAGATGATACTGTCCCAGAGCTCCTGGCAGCATCACAGCAGATCCACATCGACAACATCCACCGTCATGTGATTGTGCAGCCTAGCGTAAGTGCTGTCGGATTCTCTTAGCACCGCGGTTGTCTTTTCCAAGTCCTTATGAATTCTCCTTCACTTCTCTGACCTCATCAAGGTCAAGGAAAAGTGTTTAGGAAAAGACATAGGACGCAATGACTATCCAACCACAACCCTGCCTTCAGGCTTTGCTCTGTCTCACAGGGCGGCCTCAACATTTCCCTGTGGTCTCCACAACCTTGTTTCCATTCTATATAAACCTTAAACAGCTCTGTCATGCATACTTTCCCTCATCCATTTGTGTGTTACTCCTCTGAGTCTGTGCATAGCTCTACCTTCTCAAAATCTTATTTTTGCCTTAAAATTAAAGAAATCAAATTGTCATTTAAATCTTTTGGTTGTTTCCCTTTGTTAGTAAGTAGCTACTATGCATTATAGAGAGAAAAAATCCCAGGTAGCAAGTCCTTCTGTCCACATACTAGACTGCACTTCCCTGGTTCAGCTAAATTCACTGTTCACTGTCTGGTGTGTTTCACATTTAGCAACGCACTTGTTAATTTTCTCAACAGGTATAACAAACATGGTCTGAGTTATCGGACATGGTGGTTGTTGATTTAGTTTTTTTTTTTTTTTTTTTCTGTAAAAAGCTGGGCTGGAACAGTTGGCTTGGAGACATATCTGTTAATGTCCTGGTGGGTCACCGCCATGTTATTTGCTTGACAGAGTCATCAGGCTCAGAGTTTAATCCACCTTCCATTTAAGACTGCGTTAGCTAGTTGGAGCCCTGATTCAGCAGGAAGCCAGGGGAAAGTATGCTTCACAAAAGGCTGCAACTGTGTTTTAGTGTTGTGGGTTACAATATCAGGCAATTAAATGTGGGTTCAGTAGCACGAAGTCTCCAGACAAGCATAAGTCACTATTTAATCAATTAGGATCCCAAAATTTTGCTTTTGGATCTTTGACTCAGTGCACCATTACTACAGATATTTGTGTGGACATCACTTATGAAAAGTTTTGTGGCATCAACATAGTGGAGGGTTACTAAAATCCATTAATAAGAATCAACTATTAAAAACTGCAGTGGATTTTACGGCGTATTGCCCCTGATAATGATTAGAAGACACATTTGTTCCAACATCAAGGGCATCCTGGTGGACCGGTGCTTTAATGAGAAAGACTGTCGTAACTAGTTCTCCTGAACCTCCATTTAATACAGTTAATGTGTTTGGTCGTTTTCTAACCCACAACTTAAATGCAGCAGAAACGAGTGTTAAGTTTAGAGCATCAGCAGGCTGAATAGAGTGAAGGGTTGAAGGAGCAGGAGCTTGAACTGAAGATTGAGACTAAATGTTTGACTCCATGACGCTGAGATAAAACAGCAGAAGAAGCAAGGCTCACAGTGTTACTGGTTAGAATTGAAATTTTCTGAACCATTCTCTAACTGAGAGCTGGTTCCAACATGTCTTGAAAGTCCACAAAGCCGTTTCTTTTTAAGTGTGAATGACAGTGAAAATGAAGCGAATGACTTGGTACCAAAGACTTAGTGAAATATTTAGAAACTCTAGAAGACAAGACAACATTTTATCCTAGGATTTTATTATATAGTGCACCACATATTGCATTCATACTTCATTTAAAAAAAACACCAGGCTGGACAAGAAATACAAACATGTCGAGCTTTCAAAGGGGTTGGCGATTCTTAATTGCTGGCGAGTCATCTCTGAAGTAGAGACTTTGCCACAAATTTGTTAGCTTCTCTAGTCAAAGTAGTTTAAGTCTACTCTTATGTATATAGCTACTTAACTCAGTGAGCCCAGTGTTAAAAGTTTAAAGCTGCAATTTTAGAAAATGAGCGAGCCTTAACTTGGGAGACATTCTCCAGAAGTAAGCAAAGGAACAGATTTAAACCAGAGACTCTTGCATCTAAACCAGGCCATAGTCAAACCATGCAGAGCCAGAACCGTCTTAAAAGAGATCCTTAGAAAAATAATGACGCTTGCTAAAATTTTAAATCGGGCCAACACCCAATGAAGCCTTTTGCCTTTATGGTTTCAATCCATACAGCTGAAATAGGTACGACTATAGTGTTGTGCCAGTTTGTTTCTGTCTTTGGCATCACTAAGATTATTCAAAATGATCAAGTTTTGCATCAGCTTCTCTACTTGCATTGATTTTAAAGTAGCTTTGTGTAAAACCTGCTCCGTCTGTTCCTTTCCATCATGACACTTGGAGAGCTGTTGAAGGATTCCATTAAACCCATAAATCCCAGTTATGTGTCACTGGACTGCTTGACAGTGATTTACATGGGAAGAGGACTTACCCTTTCTTACACTACCTGCATGAGGAGCCACTTGAGAGACGTGTTTCAGGAACCCTCAAGCAAACCTTATGTACAATTTAAATAGTCTTGATATAAGCCTGAATTAAGTGTGTAATGACATGTATGATAAACATATGGTGTATATATGCTACTTCCTTTTATTTTGTTTATTATAAAACAAACGGAAAAGTGTAAAGGTTTTAACATACATGTGAGTATAAGGATATACAGTTTGCATATGTACTGATCTACATTTATCTCCTTTTCATGTAAAATGAAGCGTACTGACTTATTTTACATTTTTTGATTAAAACACCAAATATCAAAATGGTAATCCAAACATAAACAGCTACGTGTCAGGACATGCACATAGCAATAAATCTAAGTTTACGTCAAAGCTTGGGTACATCATTGCTTTGAGGGCGTTTCTGTGATTTATGAGTAGCTGTGCAGAGACTTTCATCACCACCGAGCTACTTCTGTGTTTTTGGCTAATGCTTTTAACAGGTGACCCCAGGATGATCGACAGTCTGGGGTCAGAGTTCAGAGAAGGTATACAAAGGAGTCTCCCAGGTGTGAGGGGTTAAAGGCTGGAGTTCACGAATAAGGTCAGCAGACGGGACACCTGCGAGGGCCTGATGAGGACAGCAGGGAGGGCTGCGGCAGGAAGACAATGTAACCGATTTGAAGGAAGAAATGAGGCGTCTTACGCCGATGTCACCAACTTTAAATCCTCTCCCTGTCTCGGATTCTACATATGCACATTTACGCATGTAGACTTCTTTTTAAGTCACATTGTTTAACTTGATTTGGTGTCAAATAGTTTCAATCTTTGAATTATAGCTATTTCAAGAGACTGAATAAACTGATGTTGCGCTTTGAGATTCTTGAACGATCCTTCTAGAAAATTCTCTAAACAGATAAAATTGCTGCGAAATAAACTAAACTGATCCATATTTTTTTTTTAAAATGTATTTATTTTACCTCTTTTAAAGCATAAAACTGGAGTACTTATGACAAGGCCAAACCCAACAATTATTCTTTCCGACTAACACATGCTAATTTTGCAGCCACGGTCTGATACAACATGTGGCTCCGTGTCACAGAAGTCCACAATGTTAAACATCATATAGGAATTTAGATGAGTCAACTAATTGCTGGCAAAGAAAATAAGTAACAGAAATAGAAGCAAAACAAGAGTAAACACTGGAGTTGCTCTCCAATGCTGGAGCCAGTTCCTTGTGATTAAAAAGACTTATTTTGTCCTCCATATGCCTGCAGAGGGAGCACAGAAATGTGGAATGAGAGGATTTCACTCTGCTTAAAGGGTACAACAACGTATTTACAGACAGAAAATAAAAACAAGAACAATTCAGATCATTGGTTGTTACAATTACAGACAAACCACATCAGTTGTCATGTGGTTCTGGTTTCTCAAACATAAAAAGTACACTGGATGTATTTGCGTTTTTGACTTTTGGTTGAGCAAAACAAGCAATTTTAAGATCTCACCTTGTGCTCTCTGAAATTTTGATGGGCATTTTTCACCTTTTTAAATTTTGGGGGAGCAAAATTTGCAATGAAGACAATTTCTTGTAACGCTAAATAAAAGTTTAATCATTCCATCAGAACTAATAACACAATTACCGCTAAACTCATTGATGGACAATTCATGTTTTCTAATGCTGAGGTTTGTGCACACGGGTAGAAATTTCATTTATAATTTGTTGATTAAAGGAGCGGATTTTTTTTTTTTTTCATTTTTTTACAGTCGAAGTCTAACATGACTTTGCAAGTGACAATGTACCTAAAATGAACATTGTCAAAAAGTTGTTGATTAAACCTTTAACTCCTTCCTTTCTTCCCAGGCTGCTTGTGTAACAACCTCTTCCTGTCACCACTTTGCCATGCCTGTTAGGTTATAGCTAAACTGGAAGTACACAGTGTACAGAGAGGCAGTGCAGCCATTAGACACAGAGCTTTGGAGAGATTAGGATGCACACAGTACACCACCACCACAGGCAGTCTCTGTACCAAAACGAGGATTAAGGATTTGGCAATGGTGAGGCAGTGCCACCGAAAAACACTTAACAAAGCAAAAGACACCAGAGAATCGCCAAGAAAATGTATACACCATCTTTACCTTATGTGGCATTGATGAGAATGAATTGCAGATATTTTCTGCAAAGGAATGAGCCATATTTCACTGAGAAAAGTCTGTAATCCTCCATTTGTGGAATAACATTCACTTGATTTATTTATGATTCATTTTGTAGAGTGCGCTCTGACGCTGGAGTTAGAATTATGGGGGTGCATTTGTATGATTGTGTGTGGGTTTGACTGAGAGGCCTTGCACTGTTGCAATTTGCTGTGATAGCTGAGCCATAAACAACCAGATTTTTTGTTTACCAAGCCTTTCTTTGCTTTTTTGTTTAACAGTAAATGTTGATTGATTAGTCAACTTCAATGGTCCTAAGGGTTTTTATTTTTATTTTGAATGCTGACGGATTAAAAAGCTCCACTTAATTAGATATCAAACTTTAAAGGAATAGTTGGTCTTTTGGGGGTAATACAATTATTTGATTTCTTGCAAAGCGCATTGCTCAGCAGTTTGTTGTTTTTGTACATTAGGTGTGAAGCCAAGGCGCTTGATTATCGTAGCTTAACACAGGGACTGGAAGCAGTGAGTGAGGCGATCTCTGTCAAACCACTCTGCAGTCGTGGAAGCAGCTGTATGAGGGTGCACTTTGGCACAGTGGTGCTTTCAGCTGGTCCTAAAGGCAGAATCGTTGACTGTATTTAAAGATACAGCGGAGTGACTTCACTCACAGCTTCTTTTGAAGCGTAGTGTGGCGGCTCCAGCTGTTGCCATCTTGGCAGCGCCTGATTCCTCCTAATTCTGAGCTAACTCAAAAATTAACAAGAGGTGGAGCATGAGTGGAGCAGACACGAGCCATGCAGATGTCTCTGGATTATGTCAGTCGAAGCAGCCGTGCCGTTAATCATACATAACTTTAAGACTTAGAGCAATTAAAAACAGGTGAGTTAAAATAAAAGTTCAGCCTACTACAGCCATCATGAACGAGAAAATTAACTATAGAACCCAAGACTGTTTTGTACCAGGCTGTAAACATGTCTCATTCTGCTATAAAGTTGGACATGCTAACATGGTGGTCTATGGGGATTCACTCAGTTTTACTGCCAGCCTCTAGTGACCATTTGTGGAACTGCAGCTGTTTGCACTCCAGTGTTGGCTTCATTTTTTGTAAAGATTATTTTGCTGGGCTTTTTGCCTTTATTTGATGGACAGTGTAGAGAGACAGATAAACGTGGGGAAAAGACATGCAGCAAATGGACTGCTGGCTGGACTCGAACCACGGCCGCTGCTTCGGGGACTGTAGCCTCTGTAGATGGGTTGCCGTCTCATCCAGTTGAGCTACCGGGGCGCCCCATGTTGTCTTCATTTTTAAGCTAAGATGGTCACAATGACAATATTAACATGCTGGTAGTTAGCACATAGTGTTGTAGTTTAGCATGTTAACATGCTGGTAATAAATGCTAAAAGCAAGTACAACTGAGGCTGAAAAACAAATATTGGACAAATTAAAAGATGAATGTACCCTTCAGGTCTGAGAAACTCAAACCTGCACTCTTTCTAACAGCCAGTAGGGTGTGACTCATCTGGTTGTTGTGATGACCCCTGAAGTCGTCTTGTAGGTGGTTCGAGTTTGTCTATTGGTTCTGTGAGTGGCTGTTTGAGGTAACCTGTGACACCCAGTGTGTTCCTGGGTTACAGGCTGACTGCAGACGAATCTCTACTCTGCTTCCCTCTGCAGGTATCACACCGGTCTGGTTATCGGTTAGTTTACTTTGTTTAGGATGTTTGCATTTACAACACTTGCACAGACATAATTCATACATAATCCATGCATACACACACACACACACACACACACACACACACCACTGACTCTATGTACTCTCACAACCCCATACTGGTTTGGTTTTTGATTTGGTATAATTTAAGTGATAAAAGACAAGCTTTAATTTTTGAATCTTGGTGTGTCTCTTCTTTTGTTGCGGCCGTCTTGAGCCAGGCCGTAACATTGTAAAAAGAAGTCCAATTGTATAGAAATCTCGGAGAAAACTGCCTGACTTCTTCCTTGATTAGTTAATTCAGTAAATGTTTTTCTAATGAGTTTGTGGTCTCATTCCCTAGTTTTAAGTCTCCTTTAATACAGCAAGATGTTCATTTTGTAAGCTAATATGTTTTAGACCAGAGCTATGGTGTGATCAGCGGGTCAGTTCTGTATGGGCATGTGTAGTAAATCGAGTTTACACTACACATGACGGCCTGCTCTCAAAGCTTCGCAACAGTCCTCCACAAACCAACGTGTAACATCACGGTGGCTACATCAATCTTTTATATACAGTTTATGTGCTCATCAGAGTGATTACAATACATTGCTTGGGAGACAAATTTTCATGGTAATCCATCATTTAGATGTTGAGATTTTTCTGTCTAAACCAAAGTGGCTGCTGGACATCCAAAAGGCCAGCATTGCCCGCCATATCGAGCCGTAGCCACTTGTGGATAAACACACAGCTTGATCAAGAGTGGTAACAACAGTTTGTGGTTATACAAAGACGTATATACTGGAACTACATTTGAGTGGGGACTTCCCAGAATATTGTTGTGGTTATGAGAAGGATAAAAAAAAAATGTATCAAGGAAAAGCTACACAAATATAAATTCACCTTAAATCAGAAATTGTTATTTTCCATTAATGCATGGATTAAG
This sequence comes from Stegastes partitus, assembly GCF_000690725.1. Classification (NCBI taxonomy): domain Eukaryota; kingdom Metazoa; phylum Chordata; class Actinopteri; family Pomacentridae; genus Stegastes; species Stegastes partitus. Next base: position 584,838 of record NW_007577768.1, on the reverse strand, counting down.
TTAATGAAATTAGGAAGTATTGACTGGTTTATGTCTGAATGAATTTTGGAGAAAAGTGGCGTAACTTTTCCCCTTGTTTCCAGTCTGCAAGGCTAATTGCCTGCAATGCTTTATGCAATGCTGAGACATGACATTGATATCATTCTTTCAGTCTAACTCAGATAGATGACAGCTATCCAAATTGACATAATTGACTTTTATGCCTAAGAAATTACTCTAGCAAGTACCGAGTACAGACTGCAGTAGGATAGTGATTACATGCAGAAGTGTGTGTTTGTCTCATTGCATTTAGTTTTTTGTTCCCCAAACCTTCATGTAAATGTTATTTGTGTGTGTGTGTGTGTGTGTGTGTATGTATGTGTGCATGTCTGCTATCACTTGTGCAAGACCCCAGTCTATTTGCTAGTGGTGTGTGATGTGATAAACTGTTTGGCGTACACAGCACAGCAGAACGGGCCGTGCCTGTACAGATAACAAGGCGGCAGGCATCTGGCAGAGTTCACTGGCCTGGACACACAGACACATGGACAGGCTGATGCAAACTAGCTATGGCCCAGCTTCTGCTGGAGGAAAACCACATCTTTGCAAGCACAGAAAACCAACCATCCTTCGATTTCTTTTCCTTTCGCTGTTCTCTTCCCTCTGTCTTGCGGGGCAGGAAATTTCTGGGAGGAAGTCAGTGTTTGAAGAGCAAATATGTACGAAGACATGGTCATCAGAAAATGCATATTGGTTACACAGGGCTAGGAAATTGTTCCAGGCCATTTCTTTTGTAAATGAGAGATACAGAATAGCAGCAAACAGGGGATGTTTGCTCTGCTGCAGTGGTCAGGTGCCCGTGAACATCAGCGGACACTTTTGCTGACCTTTTTTGGCTTTGCTTGGTCTCTTTGGTTGACGCACACTCAGACACACACACACACATGGAGCGTTTGACCCCGGTGTTAGCTCTAGTGTTAGCAGTAAGACCGAGGCGGATGTCCTTCTGTTGACTCTGAGTGATGTAAGCTCGAGATGAGCCCTGCAGATTAAGAGTGAAGGCAAACAAAGGGTCCTGCCAAGATGAGCCACAGTGTATACAGATTAATATAACAATACCGCCACACGAGCGCTGCCGTAAACCATTTGCATAACTCCTTTTAATGTGTTTCGGAAAGTTTCCTTGCTTTGCTTTGAGGATATACCCCCACATGGAAACTTATACTTAGGTGGTCCATTCCAGCCGACATCAGTTGTTTACCTAGCCCGACTGTGGATCACTGAGGGGAAGCAGACAGAGAGCGATGTGTTGTCTTTGACAGCCACATACACGTTCATATAGATCATATGCACACGCATAAGGAAATATGTGGTACATGCAAACTTATACATACGTCCTGTATGGAGCTTCATGCTGCTGCACTTAGACTGTCAGTTGCACATTTCACTCACACATGAGATTTTCATGTTTTTTCCTCGCAATCAGGAAAAACACCACAACTGAACCATTTTGCTTTATGTGAGAGGCGGAACACCAGAGAACATAGAGCAGGACGAATAAATAAGATTCTTGTGGCAACCAACAATAAACAAACATGGGTGCTTTGTGGCTGCCAGTGATATTAAGACTCAGGTTAGCAAGATTTATGCTGAAAGCAAAGTGACAGATGAACAGATTTCTGATAGGGAAGAAAAGATGAACAGATGAAAGATGATCGAGCAAATACATCAGTCAAATCCAAAATGTGACGAAGCCAGTCTTCCTCTTGATGTCGCTCTTATTAACCCTCAAATGTATTTTAAACACTATTACACACCTAAGGTCACTTATGGCAGGCAGATTGTGTCACATTATAAAATCATTTTTCTTCTAACCTTTTCAAAACAATCAACAAAAACATGTTTCAGTCATTTAGAAATATGTCATATTTCTCTGTGTACACTGATCATTTTTCCTGCCTTATCTTGCATGCTCTAATATCTCAGAAAGATGCCTACCAAACACAAATCAGTCAGCACAGTAATCACAGTCACGATTGTGGTTGCTGCACAAAATACGCACCAATCTACCGTTTAGAGGTCGAGTACAGACGAACAGATGAGACACCTCTGAAATTCTTTAGACAATTCTTCAGCTAAAGCTGCTCTGAAACTGGGATAAAATGATGTTTGTGTTTTGATTCTAACATCTGATAAACACTTTTATGGATTCTAATTCTACAGTTCTCCCTTTTAAATGATCTGATTTGTGACATTACATGTCATGACTAGCAGCAGGCAAATCTTCATTTCATGTCATGAAAACCATCCAAAAACACAAATAGTGTTGCTCTGAAGTAAACCTGTAACCAGCTGCAACTCCGCAGTGTCACCATGACAATAAATCAGACACACTTCTGCGTCCTTGCGTCTGTGTTTACAACAGTGAGGCAACTTGACCACCACAAGGTCAAACTCTGTCATCCTCCAAAAGATGGAAAAACAAGGTGTTCTACATGTCTGAACAGAGAGCCTGAACATTATATTATCAGCAAGAAGACATGATGAACGTTTTTGAGCTAAAACAAGGTGTTGTCACCATCAGTTAGTTTAAATCAAAGGTGTATTCTGGATTCTTATGGATAAAAGCAGGTCAGGGATGAGGAAGTTTAGTTAAAAGGTTTAGTTACTGAAGAAAAGCAGAAAGCAAGAGGAAATACAGTCGAAGTTGTAAACATGATGTACGGGAGCTAGCATGGTTAGCATGCTTACAACCACAGCCCACAGATTTGTAAATTACACTGAATTTTATTGACCACTTTACTATCATTAACCTCTGACGCATACAGCATACCTACTTTTACATCCCTTGTATTATTTGACCATGAGTTTATAAAACAAATACAAAGAAACCGTATTTTCTGGATGAGTGGTCGGGCTAGGCCAAAAATGTAGTCTGATTTAACTGAGTCTGGAGAGCATGTGTCCCACCTTGTTTTACGTTACACTTTGTTTATTCATTACTCTCTGGTGCTGCATTCACTTGAACTGGCTGGGTCCATGTAACGCTTCACAGTCTTCTTGTTTGATGAGAAATTCGCCCAAAATTTTCTTTATTCATTTTTTGATTACTTTGCAAATGAGTAGCTGTCTTGCAATGTGTTTTTAAATGAGTAATGTTTGTATTTTTGCTTCAGAACTTGAAACATGACTTGCTATTCTACTTTTCCATTTTTCTGCTATGTCCTTGTGGTTGGACCGTACCATTAGCACCAGGTGGCGTCACCAAACATGGACACGGTGGTGCAGTTGCATTGTGTATGTAGTACATCTGACCACGCAAGAATATGTCAGCTGCACTATGTTAAGTAATAATAACATGCTATAGACTATATACAGTGGTATAACATTATCATAATATTTTTCTCTTAATTATATTAGCTAATTTATTCATTAAATCACCTTTTAGACGAAAGGCTATGTTTAATTCGTATCATTTCATAGACACAGACATACACACACACACACACACACTAAAAGATATGCACATATTCTGACATCCTCTGGATTGTTTGTGGGTAGGGTGGGGGTGTTGTCACAGTCTAAAGTTATTCTGACTGCTAACCGATGTTAAGTCTGAATAAAAATAACAATACCAATAAATTTATACTTCAGTCTATGAGTAAGAGTAGCCTCATGTCACACACATCTCAAAACCTCCCAAAGAGGGTAGCTGATAAATCCCTGCATGGTCAGACGTGCGACATAATGCACCTGCAAGAGTGGGTCCTTGGGTGGCTGTAAATGGTACACTCATAAAGCACTTTTCTACATTAGAGGTGCTCACTCACCAGTGGCAGCAGAGCTAGTGAGGCGCTCGTCCATTGGGAACAACTTCAGGTTTGGTGTCTTGTCTAAGGATGGCTAGGCATTGAACTAACCACATTGTCATTGGATGAGAACCTCCTCTACCACCTGAACTGCAGCCACCTGCACAGCTGTGCACTCCCCCAGAGAGTAAAGGCCTAGTCCAAAGACAAAAAAAAAAACAACTGAATGGACAATTAGTATAGTATTTGACACAAATGGATAAAGTTTCAAACTTATTTTACATTTGATTTATTTTGACGGTGCAAACTAAACAAAGAATTGAAAAGAGTTACATGGACCTGGGCTAGACTCTGGAACGTCATGCCATGTTTCATATGAAAGCTCAGTTGGATTGAAGGCCAGAGTTTTTAACCCTGTTTCTCATAGACATGAATGGGAAGCAAACCCAGGTTTTGCAGTGTAAGGGTTTTCATGAGATTTACCTCAATCAATCAGATTTTGCTTTTTACGAGCCAATCGTCTCGTTGCTGTCAAACTTCTCTGTTCCTGTAAACTGTTCATTTCTCTGCTGACAGCTACCATTTCAGTGAGTGCGATCCACCTCTGCCGACTTCCATCAGAACCAGGTGTCCTTCCAGTGAGCTCACCATAAATCCCATGACGCATGACATCGATACGCATGATCTGCTGTGTTCTCTCACCACCAGTGTCTAGACTCCACCAAGGGGCATATTGCTAAACTGTACTTTTTCTATTGTGTATTGTATTTTATTTTTTAAATTTAAATGACTGTCTCCTGACAGAAAATGAACTCCACATAAATATACAATACGAGCAATAAATAGGAACAGATTCTGGGATGAAGAGGGCATTCAGAAACTGACGTACTCCACTCACACTGACACACTTACATTCACATAAACACAGCTGATGTTTTCCTGCAGAATCCTCTCCTGGAAAGGAGGAAATCAAATTATCTTCATTTTTATTTATTTATTTTTATTTTTTTTACCACCACCCCTCACCCCCGTCAGTCTTACCTGTCGCCCAACACTCAGTGCTGCTCTCAGCCCTCTGTGGGGGTTTAGCATGTGTTAACATGACAGATTGAGCCCCAGTGGGAACCTTAATTGCATCATTTCATGGATGCGAGTCAGTGCTGTGGTCTGGGAGAGTAAACAAGCTCCGAATCCAGGAGCAGAAAGAGAGGAGGGAGAAGAAAAGGGGGAAGAGGGAGTGATGGAATGAAGAAGGGATGGAGAGGAGGGTGAGGATGAATGCTGGAGTTGAAGAGGAAATTGGAGCTATTGAGGAAATATGAGAACGTAAAGGTGGCAAGAGTGATGACAAAACGAAAAGAAATCGCTCAAACTATTTTAAAATCAACAGCTTATATGCAGCCATACCTCCTCCAAGGTGGTCGGCCCGTGCGGTTTGTTTTGTTATGTGATCAGCGGAGACTTTAGTGAGGCAGCAGCAGCCTGGTTGGAAAGTGTGTCTTCATTAGTAAGTGATCGGGGACAGGATATACGAGATTTCAGCTGCCTCTGCCGTGCGTTTCAGCAGTAGTGCTCAGTGAGTGAGCCCAGAGTAAACACATGAGGTCACAGAATACACTACGCAGTCAAGGGGTGTGACAAAACCAGATACACAACTGGGGAACTGACATGAACACAGATGAACACATGATATAAAAAAGCACTGAAACAGCCATTTACACTGTCCAGATCCAATAAATCAATATGTTGGATACTGGCGGAGGGCCTCTGTTCATATTCAAAATCAGGAGAGAACAGCACCGGAGTGGATAAACTGAAACGTTAATGCACGAGCTCCATCAGCGTTGCTCCCCAGCCGAGGAACCGTCCCTGACAAGACATCATGACTTCATATGTTAACACATGACATCAAACTCAGCTAAATTTACATTTAACAGGGATTTCCACCGTTTTGTGGTATTGTGGCGAAGTGGTTAAGTACAGTTAGATCACAGTGGAAACAATTATTCATGGCGCAGGGAGAGTCAAACAAGACTTGAAGGGATGTCACAATCAGAGTGAACATCAGGAGGTGTTTCCAGAAATGTGTCATGTGTGGGCATGGGAGGTATCAGAGAAATGAAATCATTGGAGTCGTCATTTCAAATAATGGCTTATAACGTGGCTTTGATAAAGAGGAGCGCCAGACAAGAACACGGGATTAAAAAAACAACAGACTTTCCCTTTTTTTTTTATGGGTTGTTAAAGAAAACACATCCACCCTGGTGGTCTATTTAAAATAAGCTAGATCTTCCAGCTTTAGTCAAAGGTGCAGATCAAAACTATTTATATCATATTGTATTTATAAAACCTTGAAAAGACTATTGAGAAATTAGCCCATTACATCTTTCACACCACCTCCTTGCTTTTTAAGTCTCTGTGTATGGCTGGGTAGAGTTATATATGGGTTTTCCACTGCGTAAGTCACCACACGTACCTGCGCTGTTATATTTTACCGTCACATGTACACTGCAGTTTGTGCTATAAACCTGAAGTTTAGAGGCAGCTAAATATTCATTTACTGCTTACTTTTACAGAACTCTGGTCCTTACAGTCATTGCACAAATAGTGTCACACCTGCTTAGCACTGCCATGAAAAAACACATTATAGGTTAAACATAAACTCAGAGTAAAAGAAGTCTTTTGAAGTTCCCTTTTGCTGTATCATAATAGCTGAAATTGTTTAATGTAAAGATTAACAAGCTAAGCTAGTGCCTCCCACAGTGTCTGAGTCACATTACTGACATGAAAAAAAAAAGATGGAAAAAACTACCAATTTATCTGTAGATGCTGTTGAAGGCGCTGGTTTCAATCAAGCTGCCATCTCAGCAGTGAAGAAATGAAAGCTCCCCTTTACCCTCGCCCTAACAGGTCGAAGCAGATCCTCCCTGTGCCTGGTTCTGCCAGAGCTTTCTTCCTGTGAAATGGGAGGTTTTTTTTGTTTCCAGTGTCACCAAAGAGCAAGGGATCTTTGGTTTTTTTGTTTTTTTGGTCATAATATAATAACATAAAGTATTTGTCTTATAGTGCAAAATGCCTTGACGGGACGTCGAGAATAAGCAATGTATAAAAGAAAAACTATACTGACTTGACAATTTTAAAAAAAACAACAACAAAAAAATGATTATTTAAAATGTAGAGTCTTACTTTCATAGTCCTGGCTGGGATTCATATCAGTAATAATTGAGAATTGTGGATTGTAAGCATGAATGAAACGAAACCTCCACTGAGATCTTGTGACATTATTGACCATTTATGACCATTTATGACCATTTATGACACCATTTGGCAAAAAGGCTCCGCTCTTTGTGGAAACTCAAAGAATACGGGCAGCAACATGGATTCTACTAAATCCTCCCCCAAGTAATATTACCAGTGTTATTTCCACCCATATTTGGAATCTCAATGCTTTGTGTGGGATTCCATCACTTTGTGTTCTCTTTGAATATCATGCAAAACATTTTGCTGTTCAAGGTCGATTGCAGACATCTGTGAGATCACAAAAATATCTTTTGAATGTACGTACAGTCTGTTGCTGGATAAAATATTTTTTAAAAAACAATATTTAGATTTTTTTCCCCTAATAAAATTTGCTTAGGAAATGCCATGTGTCTTACCTTATGGAGTGCTGACATCATGAATGTAGCTTCGTCAACCCTGAAGTAATATGACTATTCCAGTGTCTCAGTCAAACCAATAAATAACATATTAAAGTCTGTCTCCTGTCACTGACTTAATCCCTAAAAAAATCAACTCAGTGTATTAAAGTTACATACTTAGAAAGTTTTTCCATTAAACTAATCCCTTCCTGGCTTAAAATGACTTAGATGTGACTCTATGTCGGTGCATCCTTTAGTATGTGCAGATCTGTAAAGCCCCTGCCTCTCTCTCCATCACCCCTCCCTCCTCACTGTAGCTCGAGCACACCAGCTCAACACTTTAATCAGCCTCATCTGCTGATACCCGGCACCTAAACTCAGATTTACTCCTTGTGTACATAAATCAAATATTGCAACAAGTATTAATGATCACTCGTGGTTCCCAGAGCACCTTGTAAGTTACTACAAAATAGAAACAGGAGTAAATACAGTATAATAAATTGTTCACTTTGTCCTGGATGAGAAGAAACAGAATGACGTGTCTCTTTTTAATCACTGGGCTATTGTTTTCCTGCTCGGCAGGTCTCCTCCTGTTACCCTATAAGTATTGCTTGTGCTGACTCTTTCAGTCATGTATACAATATTATAGCATGCACTTCCAGCCATCTCAGTCCTACAAATATTTGGTATACAGGCTCCTCATGTTTATTCAAAGTACTGGGTTACACTGTTTGGGAAAGATAGCCAGACAAGGGCCCTTTGGGAAGGAAAAAGAAAACTATTCCAAATGAAAAGTAATGATTCATGCCACCGATAGTGTATAAACTAAAATATATGCTGGACCTCGCAGCTCTATTGGACAGTTCCACTTTATGCAATTTTGATTGGATCTGAACATTGCATAGACAACTTAGTATCGCATTACTCTAAATATGGCAGTGTGTGCACTTTTGTGTATGTGCGTGTGTGTGTGAGTGAGACCAGAGTGAGGTGGGTGGTCTCCGCTCACTTATCATTATACAACACAAAAGCCTCATTGGTATTTTGAGAAGGAAATTAATATTGCCATCAGCAGTGGCTCTTGCGTGCGTGCCTCCATGCAGGGACGTGTTTGTGTACTTCCGAAAAACAGAGAGGAGAATTTCCACTTCATATGAGGAATTTTTCAGGCCGAACTTTGAGCGATAGCATGACGCTGCATGACGACATAGCAGCCATCAGCGTCAACTCCGCAGGCAGCTTTCCCATTTAGAGCAGGAACCGAGAGAAAACCCTGGGTCTGTAGCCACAGTGGCTCTAGTTTAACTTTAAATATTGTCTTAACATCCTTTTCTTTACTCTATTTACCTGGTTGGAGGAAAAACCATCAGTGGGAATGCTGCAGCTGACTTACCAGAAATTCCCAGTATGAGGCCAAGGATACAGTTCTTTTTATTTTCACTCTCACGTCTTAGAATTTTTGCTGTCGAGTAGTACAGACACTGATGAGCCGTAACATAAAAACCACTGACAGGTGAAGTGAATGACATTGATCATCTCATTACAGCTCCATGTTCTGCTGGGAAACCCTGGATCCTGGCTTTCATGTGAATGTTTTTTTAACAAGTACCACTTGGTAAAAAAAATAGTTGCAGACCAAGCACCCCGTCCCTCTCCCCCCATGGCAACCACACTCCTCAACGAACCTGCTGCAGCCTGCAGAATGGGATGGAGTTCAACGTCCAAGATTTAATCCCACCCACTGTGATTTGAAAATGTTGAATTTAGTCGGGTTTAAATGTAGATTGTGACTGGATGCTAGCTGGTGCGTCGGGAGCAATGTTGAGAAACCTTTATGATTGAACTAAACAAGTCATGTATTTAAATCCTTAGAGAAGCAAAAGTGTTGGCAAAGTCGATTTAAGGTATCAATATGTTTTGCAGACCAATGTTCTCTGTGATGTTTTAGATATTACTGCTGCATTTACGTCTTGTATATCTTGCCTGTTATTGCTGTAATGGTTTATGGTTGAGCTCATTTTAACTACTCTATATCCTGAGTTGTAACCTGTCACAAATGTTCAAAACATAGATATGCAAAATGTCAAGAACCCTCCAATTTGTAATCACGAACAGAATTTGACTAAATGTACTTTAAGTTCCAATTATGTTGCAAGATTTGTAACAAAAGTCTAATGAATGAAAAATACTTTATTCATCCCAGAAGGGAAAGTAAATTAAAAGTAATTAGTAGTCACGTTCCTGTTTTGATGAAAACAAAGTAGTAAAAATGATAACAGAAGACAAAATACAGTCTATGTGGAAGATAAGGAGTGACATTGTGTTCTGTATGTTTTGTGAACAGTTGAATCCCACAAAAATGAGACATTTAAATCTACCAGTTCATACTGGGTGGGATTAAATGTTCGACGTTGAATCCAGTGCAGGCAGCAGCAAATGACATTTAATGTCGTCCTAATGGAAACATTTTGTAAATGATGAAGATAAAATTCAAGTACTGTTAATTATTATGACAGTATTATGAACTGATATATACTTAGTACAACACTGAGCTGTTTAGACTGTTATTGTTTTGATTTGATGTTGTAATTAGTATCAAATTATATTTCTTTCACAAAAATGACAAAAAATGAACATAAAGCTGTCATTACTGTCAAAAAGACACTGCACACTCCAAACAAGAGACAAGTATTTCAGACATGCTATAAATTTTAATAGACATATTGATATTTCTGAAGAGAAACAAGTTATCCCTAGTTTTATTTACAATACAGGAATAAAAATTGTCACATACAGTACAATGGTAAAAACAACATAAAGAACTTAAATAATTATTTTATTTGTGTAACTACTTAAATAATGAAAATGGTTATTCTATTCACACCACGCCGTCTCAGCAGCTACAATGCAACTTTCACATTAAGTGCTAAAAAAAAATTTAATTTTCCATTTTACAGCATGAATTCCGTTTTGATTTATGAAGACCAGGTAGAGTTGATTTATTTCAGCAAACACAAGCGAAGTGGGAGATGACCAGCAAATACATCATTTACGGACACCGAACTTCAATTAACCATGAAATTTGAAACTTGTTTATCAAAATAAAAGGGGAGAAAGTAAAATGACACCTCTTTGCCTTCAAAACTGTTCAACACAACAACTGGTGCTTCTCATTTATGGGATTTGAAATGGCAAATGATTAAATGTAGAAGTCCTAATAAGATGAATTACTGGCTGAAAAGAAGGCATGTAAATGCATTTTCTGTATGAACTTGAGTCTGGCATCTGAAAAGACAAACACATCAACGTGGCTCCAGACCATCACTGTCTGTGTAGCTGTTTTCTAACTGTGGAGGAGTCAGATGCTCATTAGAGTATATAATCTTGACTTGTTTTTTCTCTCCTCAGGTTAATCTTAAATCTGCTTTTCACAGATAAGATCTGCCTCTGACTGTGAACTGCTTCCACAGTGACGGGATCTTTGATCATCTCACAACAGAGACACATTTCTGACAGTGGTAATATAACCATATGTCAGGGGAAAGAGTTAGATGGACTCCGCCAACTGCTCCGAATTACTCTATGCAGGCACAGACATGCATTACTTTTATATCGGGAAAAAAAAGAAAAGAAAAAAAATGTCCTCACGTGTCTTCCATAAAAGCTGCATATGTATAAGTACAACATGAAATGACATGAACCGACAAGCTTAGTGTAAAACTGCTTTCTATAAACACCATATTCTCCCATATATTATTACGCTTAAAAAAATAAACCCTCCTCTATGATAACAATAGTAATGCTATAGTTTTTTTTGCAATGCTAAGCAGTACTTAAGTAAGCTCTATTGGAAATATACATCACTGCGCTATCTCTTCCCTTTGTAGGTTTGAATTCGGGTTTCAGTGTGTGACGCAATGAAAGGAGTTTGCCAAACCATACCTGTGATTGTGTCGTGTCTGTGTGAGTGTGAAACTTCTCTCATTGCGCTTTTAACAAATGTCTAAACTCGTTGTGAATAATAACGTGAAGGAAACAAAAAATGAATACAGTGCATGGGAAAACTCAGTTCAAAAACTCCATTCAGATTGCATGAAACTGGCTGTGATGAAATACAATGTTGTCACTCAGGTGCTGCTCCTCCTGTTTAACAGTCCTCTGTTGTAGATCCGTTCTGTACACTGACAGCAAGCGAGTGTTGCAAAACAAACTATACATACTGTATACTGTTATCGCTTTTTATGACAATGTGCCCACAAACTAAATACAACATCATAAATGAGACGACATGGTTGTTCTTGTATTAGTGCCTCTAGAATAGTACAGCACAAAACACTGCAGGCTCTATGTGACTCGTGTTCCTTCAGAGTCTGTGTGTAAAGACATTTACTTTGCCGTGTTTTTAATGGACCATGAGCACAAATTGGATCTTGAGCCACGCAATTTCAATTCTGAATCCTTAATGAACTCCTGAACAACCAACTATCTCCGCTGAAATGCCTCAAACTCCATTTTTTTTGGGGGGGTGGGGTGGTTTAGTAAGGCAACAGATAGCCCCTGAATACATCCAAAGTCCTGGATTTAAATAGTCCGTTCCTGTGGAGTTCCTGTTCCTGTGGAGCAAGCCGTGCGCGGGCATTTTCTGAACAGGAGAGGAAATGTCTTAGTGGAACTTCCATAACTTGGCCATGCTTGTCAATCAACTCACTGCTGTCTGCAGGTCTCTTTGAAATGTGAACACGGCTTGGATGCCAGGCCTGGTGCTCAAGAGCAAGTAGCTTATAGGTGAGAAGAAGAAGAGTTTGGTATGGTGATGTGGATCAAAAGCAGTCTGACGGGGATCCTGTGTGTATTTGAAAGTGTGTCTGTGTGTGTATGTGTGAGTGTGTGTGTGAGTGTGTGTGTGTTTGCATGCCTGTGTGGGTGTGAGGGAGATGAAGAGGCCATATTAAGGACACCTCGTTAGGGTCTGCTGGTGGTGATAGGTAGATTTGTGTCAACTTGAGGATGACGGTGGGGAGCAGCCCCCCTCTGCGCACCCCTATACGATGTAGCTGGTCAGGTCTAAGAGGTACGAGGTCATGTCAATGATGTGGTCCAGTATGCCGTCTTTCTCCTGGTCATTGGGCATACCCCGCTCACTCTTCTCACACTGGGCTCCAGAGTAGCCGCTCTTACACAGGCACTTGTTAGGCTCCATGCACACTCCTCCGTTGCGGCAGGCTGGTTCGCATTTGGCTGCGGTCACAGGGAGGGAAGAGACGAAAACACATTGATCAAACACAAAGTAAGTATCACAAGCTGGTGTTTCATTCAGAACTGAAGTCACAGAGCGTCAGGCAGGTTTTTAATGATTTATAAGAAAAAATGTTGGCAGGCCTACTGTGCATGTTGCGCATTACCAAACCTCATTTACACATCTGGAGTGAAACAACACATGGATGTTGGTCCAGATGATACTGCTCAGAAGGCAGCAGATGCGCACTTACCAACTCGGCAGAAGGGTCCCTCCCAGCCGGGGCTGCAGCAGCACTTGCCAGTAGGAGTGCAGTGTCCGTTCTTACAGTGTCTGGAACAAGCTGTCATCAGCAGCTCTGGCGGCTCCACCTGACGCTGGCACTCCTTAGGGGCATGAGGCCTGCAACAGTTGGTAAAAACAGAGAGGGAAAGTCAGTATGTGAGAGACAGAAGCATCACATGGCCTGGTAGGGAATCACAGACAGCAGAGCCACACATCAGTTTGATATAATCCTGCCTAATATCTTTCAACAAAGTCACACTGATAAAATAAAACTGCAACTTATTTGTGAATAAAAACACAACTAAAGCTATTCAAGGAATATGATTTCAATATTGCTTTTCAGTCCCTGTATGACTGCTTTATTACCATGATTTTAACGCATCCCTCTCGTGGAAATCAAGTTTGTTTTTATCTTATTAACGTCGATATATTTCTTTATATGTTGGGAGAGAGATCATGAGTGAAAAAAGCACCGTGGCTGAGCACTTCCCCATAAAAACAGATTCAGACTTCCAGGGTTTCATACGTAACTAACCCAATGAACCATTCGTGTCAACTTGCACTATCTTTGTTTCCGAATCAGTTTCGGCTACAATATTACAACTTGTTATTGAGTATCATAGAGTAGTTTTACAGTGTTTGAGCAGAGTTATATATATAAGCTGGTGTGCTCGAGCTGTGGTTAATGGGCAGTGGTGTGTGGAGAGACGGGCAGGGACAATGTAAATCCATAGGGAAAGCGAAGGTGTAGAATTAGAGTTCTACCGAAGTCGTTTAAGGTAGGAAGGGACTATTTTTATGGACTTTGTACATCGGCACATAAACATTCGTTTTTAGGTGTTAATTCTATGATTAGAGAGGGACTTTAAATATTGATAACACTACAGATAGTAGGAATATATCATAACAGTACCAACATGACAAAAACATGTTAAGGTTATAATCCTATAAGAGTATAACGTGTCACTTTAGCAATAATTTCCAGCTTCTGTAAATGTACTAACAGCTATTCGTTATCATTCTACTTAAGCAGTTGTGAGTGAACGCAGAAAATGAAAAACACTGACTCAAAGGTCACATGGCTAAATCATGACCTCATCATTTCAAACTAGTTTAACAGATGAGCTTACGTAGAATAGTAACCACGTATTGGAAATGATTACAAATGTAAACAGGGCCATATTGATTTATCAATGGAAAACAGAGTGTTATATAAAGATGTGTAGTCATACTGTAATTCGATGTTTGGATTGCGTGTCATGAAATGTGCGATATGTTGTTTAAATTCTACCCACTAATCAGCACTGCATCTGTTCTGTGTTCAGCTGCTGTCTTAAATGAAGAAACTGGTATTATGTCCAAAACCTGGTCCAAAAATTAGTTCTCTAGTGTCTACAGGGTGTTTGATTGGGCAAGTAATGGATGGTTTCCTTCTTTTTGTCTGCTTTTCGGAGCACTGTGTTACATGAGTCTGTTTAGAAGTTTGAGTCTCGCCCACCAACACACATCAGCTCTGACTTGCCAGATCACTTTCCGTTTCCACAAGGTTTCGTGCAAAATCCATTCGTAACTTTTTAAAAATGTCCCGTTAAACAAAAAGCTTAGACTAGACAAAAACAAAAGCGTCATCCAACCCTCATTGGCTGAGCTACACAGCAATTCTGCATCATGATTTGTGATAGTGCTGTAGGAAATATGTTGTATTAAAACATCTAACACTTCATCCTGATGTATTGTGATCGCTGTAGGCATTTGCTTACCGTTAAGCTATTTTTTAATGAAACAAAAAGAAGGCCAACAAATCTGCCATCACATGTTGCGCCTGTGATCTCAAGATGATTTTCAGGGCTATCAGCTTTTGTTGATATGTAACCCAAGTGGGACAGCGCTTATGAAGTGATGCACATTAAAATGTAGGCTTTTAAGCTCTCTAATTAAAAGATTATTTATAGCCCTATGCTGATATTTTCTGTTGTTATTCATGTATTGGTGGATTTTTCTGAATACTGTAAATTCATAGCAATTCATTTTGAATGTACTGTCTAAGATGGACCTACATTGTACAGTTAGGACACTACCTGTGTGAAGTAGTGTGTTTTTATTGTTTTACCTCTTACATTCTCCCTATTTGCAGAACAAAACAACACATAGGGTTAACACAGGGCTCCCACAGATATAAACATGATCTGGAAAATGCACACAGACACAAACACAAACATCTCCACACCATATGCGTCAAGTTTGAACACCAAAGAGACATATTGTGATCATTTCATATAAAGACAAACATCCAGACACGCACATCAGCAAATGGGCTGAAACAGAATTATTTCATATCACGCTCTACAAATCTGGAAATAATACGGCGAGTGCGTAATCGAGTTCAAATGTGAAGCGTCTGTTAGTGCCTGTTGCCCACTGGCCCACACACACACACGTCAATGTGTGCGTTTACGAGGAAGAAATATAGATGTGTAAACATCACTGTTGTGCTGAGGTTAAAAAAAACACTGGACATTGTGGGACAATGAGAACACGTGCACACATACAGACACACAGGCAGAGTAACTGGACTCCCGTGGGCTGATGTTGGTATGAGAGCTGAGAGGCATGAGTAGTGAGGTCAGAGTGGGTGACTGTGTATGTAATGCTTGGTCCATGCGAGAACAGGCCTCATCAATCATGTCAAGAGAGCAAATGGTCAATCAGCAGTAGAAGCCAAAACTAGATGGAGTTTAGGACCTACAACCAGCACTCAGACCCATCTGAGTAGTTGGTTTTTACAGTGAATTCACTATTAGATGTTCTTAATGTCCAACTTTGGGAAAATCACCTGTCCTGACCTTGACTAGTTTAGTAGGCATGTATTTGTTCCACTTACTGTACAGGTTTGACTGTGAAGACAGATTTGTATTTCAACTATTATTGAAAACAAGGTGGATAAGTACCTATGCACGTGTTTTTAGGATACTAATTGTATTTATTTGACTGTGACTGTTTACTTCCAAATGTGCTGCGAATGTGCTGACAGACACACTGACCGATGGCAGTGACAATACTGTGACTGTGTGTGTGTGTGTGTGTGTGTGTGTGTGTGTGTGTGTGTGTGTGTGTGTGTGTGTGTGTGTGTTAAAGTTGCTTTAAATTTGAAGGATGGAGGGTAGGGGGGGTGATTCCCATGCTCCCATCAGCACCCAACTCCAGACTCCATCCCTGCTGGCTTTTGTTGTTGCAGGCTGCATGTAGTTAAAAAAGAGCAAAGGAGGGAAGAAAACAGAAAGAGAAGGAGAGAGAGAAAGAGTAAGAGTCCCTGGAGAATTGGGGGGTCTGTAGCTAACACTGTTAATAGCAGGCAGGGGTCAGCAGCGCTACTAAACAGTCTGTACGACTGCCAGGGTGGCTGTGAAAACAGCACCTGCTGGTAGCGCCACTTGACAAAGGCAGCTGGGTCAACAGCCACTGTGGGAATTTATCAACTTTGGGAGGGGTGGTGTATGTGTGAGAGCGAAGGAGTGGGAGAAGGCGACAGTGCTCACACATGAGCTAGATAGATGGACAGAGAGAGAGATAATGAGAATGACTTAAGTTGCAACGACTTGCATAGAACACAGATCATGTCTTTAAAATTTAAGTTGAGTGGAAAGTCAGCATTTAAGCATACAAGATGAGAGATCGCTGCAAAGATAAGATGGAAAACAAGGTTTAAGATTAATGCAGGTTAAGACAGGCATTCTGGCATGAATAGCCCTCCCTTCTTTCCTTACATCAGCTAAACATTAACATATTTTAACACTGGCATCCATTCAAGTCTCCTCTGTCAGAGGAGTGTGGATGCTCTTCCTCAAATTTGTTCCCGATCTGTTTGGTTATTATGTTGGTCAGTATCTATGTGTGTTTAGGTTGTTAGCTCACAGGGCCTGTTTGATTGACATGAGGTATATGTGAGAAAAGGGCTGTGGAGTGGTGTACATTGTGCACCCCAACAATGGCTTAATCAAACGGCCCAGTGTGGTCTCTTTTGCTGTTTTGTCATCCGACTCCATTGTTTGGGGGCTCCTTTTGTAGCTTCATTCCTTGTTTTAATTGTGCAAGAAATTTACTGTGTATTGTAGGAGCCAGGGCTATTCAGTAGGACTGGCAAGCAGCTTTGTCAAGGGGAGGACCACAGCAGAGATGTAGGAAGATTTAGGAGGGATAGGAAAATAAAGAAAAGGCTTTTTTCTGCAGCACGCTGGGAGCTAGCGTACTACACGCTCACACAGGCTCACAGATGTGCATGTGCGCGTGTACCCACCACCCACACGGTTTATATCTGTACACACAACACAGGGAGAAGCACACACACAGATAAATATATCCACAAACGAGCACCCTACAGTCTCCTTCTCCTGCGCATCCAGTGATTTGTGACTTCCATGGCTAATGCAGTTCATAAAGGAGGTCCCAGGACCATATTTGAAGTTCACTGTGTCTTTTTAAAGTGTCTGCTCACTGTATTTCAATCAGTCCAGCCTGCAGCTGACAAAACCTGAATGTGTGAAAACTCCTTTTAAATACTGTTTTCCCCTCTCTATGTTGAGGTGCTGCAGCAAACAGAAAGGCAAATTGCATTTTACACCAGAAAGCAGCAGGAGGTCGGGCTCTTAATGTTAATTAAGCTAGTGCTAAGGACCAACTGCAAGAGCAAGGCAGATTCTATCCAGCTTCAAGGCTGGAGGGCAACATGGGCCTATTACATTACGATATGACAAACATGGCATTTTGCTGTATGAGTCCCATGGCATACATGCATTGTAAACACAATGATCGGCTGAAATGTGTGCTGGATAGCAATAACTTTGTTAGTATTCCTTTTTTAAAAAGAGGTTTGTTCCTTGCATAAATGTAAGGCTCTCACTGTATGAATAATTAAGTAATTAAATGCACACTCAAGGCGACCAAAAACAAGCCAAATGTGTCCACAAGTAACTGCCTAGAGTATATGTGCAGAGTAAGCCACAATCAAACTTTGATTGCATGTTTGAGAGCTATTGCTTTGCTCAGCTGCTGTTTGTTTAAGTCTCATATAAAAGGCAAAATTGTCAAAAAGCAAAATAAGAAGAGCAACCAAGATATGAAAGGTTCAATATTACACTGCTGTCAAGCAGACACTACAGAATTGCATATTTCACCTTTTAAAAATCATTTCTTTCTATGTTGTGTTTGTTGCATGTTTTATCCTCTTATCTTTTTACATCTTATGTAAAGCGTTTTGTTTTTCCCTGTGTTTGAAAGGTGCTGCATGAAACATTCTTAACCTTTGAGAATGATACATTGAGGAGAATCTAAGCTCTAAGGTCCACTTACTAATGATTTGGAGCTTTTAGCCACATTTAACAGTTGCCATGTAGAGACTATATAATTGGAAATATTTCTATCCCAATGCTATACCACAAACAAACCCCCATTTGCGTTACTTCTTTCTCTCAAATACACCCTCACTCACACCACACACATTCAGCGTGTTTCAAAATGCATGGTGGCCTATTTATTATTGGAGGGGTACTCCAACTGACAAACAAATACCTAGAAATGAAGTCATCTGGCCAGGACATGTTTACACAAACACTGCTGAGGGATTTTATGGCTGATGTTTCCTTGTAAGCCTTTACCGCTCTCCCTAACAGTTCCTCTTTTTCCCCCTCTATGTTCCCAAACACACAGTTGATCAAAACACAGCGCTAGATGCTATACTGAACCACAAAAACCACCATACTCTAAAACAAACCTCTGTCTGAAAGGGCTTTAGGGTCCAGATGTCCCTGCAGTATGGAAGAGAAAAGAGGGGAGGACCACCAGACTTGATAACGTGCTGAGGTCAGACACGTTAGCTACCCCATTTACTCCCCCCTGTCACCCCTTCTCCATCCTCCCTGTAACAAGATCCTAATAATGAAGCCAGAGTGTATTAGGAGTCAGGACTCCAACACCACAGGGTCCACACAGACTAAACAAGTCCAGTTGATGGTGGAAAGAATTGTTCTCTGGGAGAAATGCGTCCAGCAGCCATGCCAGAAAACATAAATATGAAGCAAGCCACCAGGGCCCCTTTGAAACATCTGTGGTGTAATTAATTGTGCTAATGCCTGGGTGGCACTGTCGTCACCCAGGAATAATCAGCTGTGGATATGTTTCTTTTCTGATTCTGAGGCATGCAAATTCTCCTACTCTGACTGTGCTTCTCTTACTTTATCTGCCTCTCTCAATCAAATTATCTGCCTCTCTCACTCGCTATGCTTCTTTGACTCGAAGAAATATTATTCATTTGCGACTTTGGATTACATTTAAAGCTGACATGACCAACGAAATGACTTAAACCAGATCAGCCAAACCTCTAAAAGATTTCTTTCTCCCATCTCCCCGCTAAACTGCTGATAAAAAGACAGGCAGAAACATCGGAGGGGGGGTTTGCCTTGAAACTTTATATGCAATTGGTTTGAATTACAATGTCTGCTTATTTTTGAAGTGATTTCTTCACTGCCAAGGTAATATATCAGACAAAACGTCTTATACATCCCGTCTGTCTGCATATTTTCTCATCCTGAGTGACAAATGTTTTTCACATGTACTTGGTTTTCCACACACAGTTTATATTTCCATCACTATCAGATTGATTTTTAATACTGGGATGCATATAGATGCATATGGTAAGGATTATGAGGCAGTGACACGCACACACATTTGAATTCTGATGTTGCACTCACGCGCATTTTCCCTCCACATTCCAGTTGTTTAACATCAACTAATTAAGCATTAGACTGCAGAGAAATGGACTGTATTCTACCACTCAAACTGAAGCCGACTTGTGTGTGTGCTGAATTGTTGTTGAACGTCATCCAATAATGACGAATAAAATGTGCACTAGATTATACATATAGACTTGTGCCTGTGTCTCTACATGTGCCTAAATAGACTAAGTCTTTGCTTGACAACAGGTGCCTTTGTGTTTTCCTTACGCTCACCAGAAAAAAAGCCCTGCTCTCAACTTTACTGCAAATAACCAGCAGGCGATGGTAACGAACGTGAACAAGGCCAGCTAATCAGTGTGACTATTAGCTATTCTTTACAGGTACATTTTGAAGTAGTATGCTTATTTTCCAGTGACTGCTCAGCATTTGTTTTGGTCACAGCAATACGTGTAAGCACTCAAGACCTGAGGAGGAAAATGAGCGAGAAAAGACGTCACTGCTGTTTAATGTGATTAACTACAGATCCGTTGTTTCATGAGAGTCAGCTGCAGTGTAAAGCGCCAAACTTTGTATGATATACAGTATCTACGATCATCTAAGTCTCATCACAAAACTAAGACAGCATGAAATTATGGGCAGTGGGCTGCTTTGCCCCACCTGTAGTACCAGGAAGCACTGAGGGTTCACTCACTGAACAGAGACCCAACCACATACCATTACAATCTACAAAAGTACTTCTTGATTTTACCTTTTGGGGTCTACTAGCTTGTAGAGTTTCCCGCTGTGTGACTGTGCCATGCTTTTACTGCTTGCCAGTATGTAGACTTCACCTGCAAAAGAGGAACAGCAACATAGAAATGAGCCACCAGCATTATTTACATTAAACACTTTCAATGTGCATCATGCTTGAATGACCCAATAATTAATTCTTCTGCCATCAATGCATTCCGCTGAATCCTTGTGCCAAAATAAAGAAAGAAGACAAGACAAGACCAGCAGACACAAGAAGATGAAAGCAGAGGACATGAGGGGATGACGAGAATAAGTATAACTGAGGCTTCTGCAATGCTGCACTTGCCAAAGGACTATAAGAAAAAGTTTAATGGGACAATTGGATACTCATGACTGGGAACCAGGCGGATAATTTAATGAGGAACAAGCCTGCAAGAAAATTCCATAAGGGGACAAATTGTAAACATGTGTCTGTGGGGCCCCTTCTTTGGGACATACGCCCGCCCCCTCCACAATCTTGCACTGCTTGCAAATCATGATCAAATGCAGGAATCTTTAAATACCTCGTCAAATAATAACTCCAAGACCTGGCAATAACTGTGATCAAACATTTCTGATGGCTGTGTGAGCGATTCACATCATGTGTTCATTTTAATCAGAAACACCAGAGCTGACAGTTAATAATTCTGTGGGTGTGTGGTGGGGGTCCAAGTGGTAAAAATGTCTTGCATCATATTAGTCTGTTCACCTCAGCTAACCTACAAATTTTACCTTCATGGTGCAGCCCCCCAGATAAACAGTAACACATCTCATGAGCAATGCAAAACACTGCTTTGTAGGTGGCCCAAAACAACAAGTGGGTCTTTGGAGGATTATTGCTATCGTATGGAAATTTAAATTAATCCAGAAGAAAGTACGCACTGTTTAATACCCTTTTGGGAATGTGTAATAGAGGTAGAGCAAGACGGGTATTAGTTTCAGTGTAGTTTAAAGTGGCACTTCCTTTTGGCAAGGTGTTGTAATTTTCACAGATTTTCAACTGTGTTTTCATGGTTCGCCCTCAGTTAGAGTACAGCATTACAAATATCTGGTTCAACTCCACACGGGAACATTGTATACCATAACGCAAATACGTTTACCACTGACAAACATACAACAAGATTTCTATAAGCAATGATTTTTCCATGGGTTTGACATCTGTCATGAATGGCGTCAGAAAAAAGGCTAACATATAGCTGTTACTTATGTGGCTATAGGGAGGAAGAACAAAGCAAAGAAGATAGAAAGGACAAAGAGAGCTGAACTGAACATCTGAGAAGAGATAAACAGTGTATTTGTCTTATTATTGGCTCTACTAACCCAGTTCATCCTCTCCAAAACCCAAGATGTGTCCAACAAGCACAGAGCCACAGGAGCCAGCTGAGCCCAGACACAGAGATTTTTCTTGCCACTGTTCATCACTTGCTGATGTTGAAAATGTAGACTTCTGAAGGATCCGCAGGTTACTAAGGCAAAAGAACACACATAGTGGGTCACTATTGTTACTGTAGACTGATGCTGTATAGAACGTTCTGTACAAGACATGCACATTTCTTACATTTATAAATTGCTATGCTAGTGAGAAAAACAACATAATTGAACTGTAGCAGTGCTGGCCAAGCTAGAGTTGAGATCTGGAAACAAGGACAACTTTTACTTCTCATTCCATCCTATGGTTCACTGACCCATCTTCCTTTTCCACCCCATGTCGCACATGGTGTTACTTAAGACCTCAGCTTTTAGTTTCAAAACAAACATCATGCCGGAGCCTACACTTAGCCACAACAATATGCCCCCAAATTGTAATGAGGCACAGAATTAACCGACCACACATTGTTTTAAACACAGTGCCAACTCCTGATAGTGTGCCCCTCCCCTCACTATTTACTTCCTTTGTTTACTCAAGCATCAGTGTTTGACATCAGCAAAGTAGGATGAATTACAAACCAAAGAAAAGTGTGAACAGCCCAGGGCAGGATGTCTAATCTCCATTTACACTCAATGGGTCGTGCTGTAGTGGTGACAGTAACATAAAACTTGTTTTCCCCCCACGTGGATGGAACTTTGTGTTTACATTGGCACATGTTGATGCAAGGGACGGATTTCTTAGTATGAGAAAAGAAATAAGTCACACTGCTCTCACTAAGTCATAAATCGATTGTACAAAATGCCAAGAGGCTAGAGCTACTAGAATGTGTTCAAAAGACAGCTGTCCAACATTATGTATGAAGAAACTCAATCAAGATTTCGCAACATACAGCTACTTAATGTTCCTGTTAGACTATTAACCAGTGGGTCCCTTATTGTACTTACCCATTTTTATCTCCAAACACATAACTGCCATAAAGTCTTCTAGACTGGCAGCCCCTGTAGATGAAGCCCCCCACAGGTGGTGCTCCTCCACTGGACTGCAGGTCATAGACAGAGGGCTCATTTTCTGCAGAGAGACAGGGGAGTGTAGGTCTGATTTAGGCACTGCTGAAAGACCGACTGCCTGTCATTCATCTGCAACAGTATCTCATGTTGTATGCATGCATGAATAGTGGAAAGTTTTATCAAACAGACAATCAGTTCCATCTCACTCCAGATAAAACACATCGCACAGATTGTAATTATGATTTATTCATGCAACAAATGGTGCTTTGTTTGTTTTGGCATCAAAAACAAAAACTATGCTTACTTCACTTAGACATAATTGCTTTGTTGTTCATATTAGAGACACTGACAAGAAAAAAAGACTAAAGGATGAATCTTGGCAAATGGGACAACAATATGATTTGAGACTTCTTCCTTGGCAGCCAGCTTAGTTTTAATATGTGTTTATATAAAGAATGTATTAATCTTTTATTGAAAACAGTTAAGGCACTATGCCGTGTTCTCTGGATTACAGTTGTCTTGGCAATAGGAAATATGAATGGAGTTTGCTCCACTTAAAAATATATAAACCAAGACGTGGTGTGTTCAATTCCCAACAGCATTCTCTTCACAGGTGGTCTGAGTGACTGAGTGAATTGTAGTGAGAAATCCTTGTTGAAGGATTAATTTAGGTTGGCAAAACATCAGTCATTGTGTCAAAGATAACCTGCTTGTTGTAATTTGGAACAAACAGCAGTAATTTCTTTTTTTGTGAAGAGAAATAGGCTAAGCATTGTAAAGGCAGTGCTGTTATTCATTACTTTCTCAATGTGAGAAGAAGTAGACCCCTCTCAGCTGTGTTTTCAACAATGCTAAACCATCATCTAGACAGTTATTGTTGTTGACAGCTTTAAATCTTACTTGTGGACACAATCTCACATTCCCTTGGCAAATCTACTCTCCACAAGAGAGGAATATTTCTGGATCACATCATTTTTACATTTAACCTTCACTGTCTCTGCACTCAACCTGGCGTGTTTCTGAATTTGTTGCCAAAACATTGTGTTCTTACAAAATGAAAGACATTCATAAAAACAGATGTCATTTTCAGAAGAATAAATATGAAAGGTTATCCAAGAGGTTAATGTTTTTTCCTTTCTTTCTCAAGACATAAGGCCATCAAACAAAACTTGGGCAAAGGTTTCACTCAATTATTGTTATCATGGGCTATATTAACATTGCAAAATAATGAACTCCTTCCAAAAATGAAAAACGTAAATATTATGAACATTTTTGGAAAATCTCATGGAAATCGTAACTCACCGTAATCCTTCCCCTTAGTAATTTCCAGTATTCTTCCTGCTGATGTGTTTTTGCCACTGGCATCTGTACAGAGGATTAGGAGACTGCCATTGTCTGTCTGAAGTCGATCCACTGCACACCTACAGATTACAAGATGCCAGGAGGGAATATTAAAAAAAATGACATTTTTCCTCCTTTTTTATGACACAGTGACAGTAGAGCAAGACAAGAAATGTGGGGAAGAACAGGGGAATGACATGCAGTGAAAGTCCAGCCGGCAAGGAATCACTCAGTGCTGAGAGCCTTTGTGCCCATGTGGTGTGCACCCTAACCTCATGACTATCAGGTCACCCTGCCAGGACTACATGTAATAGAACTGCAAACAATGCTGTAAAATGGTAAATGGTCTGCACTTATATAGCGCTTTTATCCAAAGCGCTTTACAATGTGTTTCTCATTCACCCATTCACACACCTATTCATACACCAATGGTGACAGAGCTGCCATGCGAGGTGCTGCCTGCCATTGGGAACTTTGGGTTCAATGTCTTGCCCAAGGACACTTCGACTGTGGAGGGGCGGGGGATCGAACTGCCAACCTTGCGATTGGAGGACAATTTGCTCTACTACCTGAGCCACAGCCGCCCACCAACCATCTACAAGTAATAAGACTGTCTATATGAGTATAACTGCAACAGTGACTGACATTTTATGACACAAAAAAGGTAAATAATCAGTCACAGCAGCCACCTTTTGAATAGTAGAACTCTATTCCATAAGATGAGAGATTTCTTTGCTTAGGCCGACAACGAGGTGGAACTGTTAGTGCAACACGTGAATATGACGTGTTCGTGAAGGCAGAAAACAAACAGCAAATTTGTGATATGGGTGTGATGAATCAGGGAAGGACACAGCAAACGTGAAGGTCTCAATCTTTGCCCCATTCCAACTAAAGCTTAATCCTGGAGTTTTCAAATTAAAATATTGTCCAAAGCCCTAAAAGCAGTGTAAATGGTAGTCGTATACATAACAAAAGTTATGCATTTTAAAACAAAAACGCATTAGTTGTCCCATCAAGTGTTTCACTTACCTGCCTGGGTCATGTAATCCATGGGCAAAGATTTCAGGTGGCTGGTTGGTGCTGTTGAAGTAGGGATTGTTGCGCGGTATGGAATAGGCTGACGTACAACAGTCTGTGTCCACATCTACCCTTAACACGGACCCTGTGAAATCACTGCATTCAAAAACACAAACAAAAGAACATCTTCACGATTGTAGGAGCTAGGAAACGATTCAATCTTGGGGCACACAGCAGTATGCAACCTTGTATAAAATGATCTTTTGACCTTTGATCTCACCTGAGTCCATCCATTTCCTCCATATCATCCAGAGTGATCATGCCATCTCCAAGAATGATGTGCAGCAGACCATCAGGGCTGAAAAGAAGTTGACCCCCTAGGTGTTTCCTGTGTAGCTCTGCCACTTCCATTAGCACCCGCACTGTCCTGGTGTCCACCTGGTTTGGATTTTTCCTAATAAAAACAGAAAAAAAACATTGACATTGGGTTTTCTGTCATAATGGTGCAAAAAGTGTGGTGGCCAACCTGCAAAGTATCTAATATCTCTCTATGAGGATTATCTGTAGCATCACATATGTGGTTTTCTTAAATGGCTTTTGCACAGTTGGCGCAAAATTGTATTTTGACTGGCTTAAAATATAGATATGAAATGAAATACGATGTTTGTGTCAGGCCACATAAAGTGTCAGTACACACTCAGATTGTCTTAAATGACTTCAAAAAGTAATTGTGTTGGTGGGCTAAATGAGAACAAGGCATGGATAAGAAATGCTGACATGACATACCCCCTTAATCTAAAATTAAATAATGCAAACGACTTTGTTGTCTGGAGACATTAAGTCTAAATCTAATGTATTGTCTCATGGCAAAGACAGTGGGTGGAGATGTAACAGATTTTAAAATGTTGCGCCATTTCTAGTGAAAAGTGAGAATTTGGTTTCACAGTATCAGCAACAAATATGGCATGATGAGTTATTTTGGGTAGTCCTGCAATTTTTTTAAAAAGCAGCTTGCCAAAGGTAAAAAATAACCACCATCAAATTCCTTAACTGTCATTTCTCTATTGGACCCTTAAATTAAGGACTATACACTACAGTCACTGCAACTGCATGCCATAACTATAATTGAGATTAGATAATTAAGTCAAACATACAACTGTGATTATGTAAATTAAAATGCAACACTTAAATGCATTCGTGAGAAAAGATTGTTTTCTTAATCACAGGCCATTGCGAAGCTACAACATAGGAAAAGGCAAAGCACTGCTATCATAGGAGTGTTGCACACATTCAGCAAAACACTTCTAAGAGATCTGACCTACATTCTAAATCCCCATAAGACAAAAATTCTTGTTAACAGCCGCAATAGCATGGCTGGTACTGTTTTCACCTTGTGAGTCTGTCTGTGTTTGCATGTGTGTCATCATTGCAAAATATTGTCGTGGAGACACCTACAGTAGCGAGAACAACCACAAAGGTGGTTTTGAGTACTTGCATAGTACTGGCAGGTGTTCATATGTCTGTCTGTTGTCTGTGGACAGATTCTCCACTGTGCTGTCCAAATAAAGTCATTAATATTAATGCGATAGCATCACAGCTGTGCAAGATGCAGTTATGAAACTTTACAGGTGTGAGGCTGAGATCAAAATGATGGCAAAAGAAGATGGTTGTGGTCTGAGTACACACTGAGTGTTCATGGGTTGGATATGCACTGCAACTGCTGCAATACCGTCACGTCCCATCCCTGGTTATTTTATTTATTTCTTTTCATTGAATCTTTGGTAATTTTCTCTGTGTGCCCTTGAAACTACTATGGTTTCTGGTAGAAATCTGTGTTTAGTATATTTTAACTGGCAGTGACATGATTAATAGATCCAGAATTCTGTTATCAGACTGTTTCAGTTTTGTCTATTTTTTATATCATTTAGATTTTTCAGCACTAAATACATGAATGAGAGCATGTGGGAAATTTCACTTACTTTAACACATCATTGCAAATAACAACTGGCCGAAATTGAAATCTGCTGTGTATTTATGTACTAAAGGTTCCTTAAAAATGTTTTGATTAAATAACCAGGATGAGCCTGAACAAATGCATGTCCAGTCTATATTAATCCAAAACCATTAATGTGTAGACTGTGAGCCAGCTGACATTTTGTTGTCCTTTCAGGTAGTGATGAACAACCCACATTTAAGGTGGATTTGGCACACACTTCTTCCATTACCTCGAAACGGTGTATTCAACCACACGGAGAATGTGGTCGTGCGGTCCGATGGCCCAGCGCTCTTGGTTGGTGGTGTAGGAGACGTAGAGCTTGCCATTCTTCTTGTAATTGGGGTGGAATGCCAGGCTTAGCAGGCCCCTTTCATCTCCACCCTGCAGTCAGATGAGAAACACAAAAGATCCAGGAGTTAATTATGTCCCTCCTTGGCTTCTGCTCGGCTGTGTGGGGTTGGAATCACCCCCCTCTGTCATTTTCATCATCACCAACATGCAACCCCTACACCCCTCACCCCCTTCCCTCCTTTAATTCTTCAACTTCTCTAATCCTCTTTTTTTTATTTGTCCATCACATTCCCTTTCACACCCCTGCTATTCTCTCATTCTCTCCTTTCCTACCCTCTGCTGTTTCACTTCACACCTTCACCAACCTTCCTGAATATACCATTACCAACCATTATAAAGCATTTGACTCTGGGTAGAGCTGCACCTTTTCTACAACCCCCCGCCTTTGCAGAGTCTTCTCTGCAGCCTGGTTATGTGCGCTTGTCCTCAGGGTCGGGGGCCCCTGTGACGCCCAGACCCTCCCGGTGGCCTCCATTGTGCAGTGATTTGTGTGTGTAATCTTTGGGGGATATCCGTGAATGCTACGCTGAGTGGCTGAAAGAATTTATTAGCTCACTCACAGTTCATAGAGAGCACAAAAGTGCAGAGTGCTTCAGTCCGTGCTTTTTGCTCCCCGTCCCCTCGCTCTTTCCTGATTTACACAAAATCCATGCAAAATTTGAGGCTTGGATGGGAGGAGGGAGGGAGGATAGAGTAGAGTAAAAGAGGAAAAAAGAAAACCTAAACAAGGAAGGAGCTGCCAACTCCCACTGTCTTGGCAACATGTTTAGAAAACATCTAAATTGCTTGTGTAATATGTAAACCTTTGTCTCACCCCGGAGGCAGCTACATCAGTTGTCACTACCCTGGTGGTCCTCCCATCATAGTTAGCTGTAATAATCAGCTATAGCATTTCATTCCCCAGGCAAGGCAAGCCAGGTCTGCCCTTTTTTATGTTGTACTCTCCCTCACTATTTCTTCTTGACAAAAGAATGAACAGAATTCTAAGCTTAGGTGTAAAGAATGTTTATAATGTGGTCCCTGTGTGAGTGTATCAGCTTGATTCTTCTACTTACACGAAGCAACTTACAAAAAAAAAAAAAGTTTTACACATTTTGTCTGCAATTAACACACAGGCACTGGCACAGCTGTCTCATCCTTCAGGTATTCCCTTTCAAAATAGTAAAGAATATAAAAATGTAAAAAAAATAAAATAAAAAATATATATATATCTTGGTCTGCACTACAGTGGCAAGCTCTGGATAGGTGTAGTCTATATCACAGGCCAAGAAACACACATCATAAATTGGTGTACTGGATCTCCTAGTTCTGTTTGGACTGCATTAGGCCCAGCCCAGTCAAACACAGCAGTGACACAGGCCACATGCGAATGTAAAAATGATGACTCTTTGCAAAGGAATGTACTCTAAGTACCAATGAGCAACAACAGAGACCCATGTGACAAGCCACAGGGGGTCTATCAATTTGAGTATAAAGTGAAATATTGTGAAAGTTGACAAATAAATCTCCACCCCAAAAGGCAGAGTTCCTCTGCAAAAATTTATGAGTACTACTAAATGTCAGATCATTGAAGTCAAATAAAAACAGAGTTATGTGGGAGTGGATGCAGCACCCTGTACAGCGGGATGTTAGCTGGAGCAGAGGTGACTGGCCTTTGCCAAAGAATGTCAAAAAGTTTCATCTTGGGAAGAGAAATTTTCAACCTCACCTTGAAATGCTGGATCCATATGTTGGATTTGGAGATGCAGTGACCCATATCCCCAAAATAAACTCACCATAGGGAGTAGGTCAAAGACCATGATTCCAAAGAGGCCTAGATCCGGAGCCAAAGGGGGACCACCAAGATACACAGTGGTTAAATGGCCTGAAATATTAGCTCCCTTGCTAATGACTAGCTCCTTCAGCAGCAGGCGAACAGCAGAGCTGGCACCAGAGCCATAAGAAACAAACACTGCATCAGTGAGCCTTTTACTGCAGAGCCAATCCAAGGAGATAGCTTGATTAAAAGAAGACAAAGTGCCAACCTTAGGCCCCTAAGCGTTGATCATGTTAAAACTGCTGCCAAAGCAGAAGTAGGTAAGATATTCTTGGCACGGCTCAAAAACTAATACACTGAATAAACAAACTAATTTAGAAAATGTACAAACTGCAGGTTTCACATATTGTCAGCAGCAAAGTGCATTTTCAGAGGTTTCAAGTTCTCGATTGTGGATTTAAAGGCTGCACTATGATTTAGGAGTTTTGTTCTGCCTTGCATCATAGTACATTAAACCAACTATATCCATGTATGCTGTTGAGCATGGTGATTATGCTACATATTTGTGTCATTTTATGTCACACAACATAAGCTGCAAAATTCTCTTATCATAAATGTTGTAGCTACAACTTGAAGCATCCTCTTTCTTACGGTCACTTAATGTCTTCACAACAGATGTTTATAGCAGGCTGATATAATGTAAATGCCTGCCATCTCCAAACCGCTATCAAACTATACAAATGACTGCTGCGCCGACTTAAAACACATTTTTCCCCCGAACATCTTTGTCTTTTCACGACTGCCATCATTCTTCCACAGACAGGCAGGGGGTTCTGATTGAATCTCTCACGAGGTATTATCTCTTCATTTTTCACAAACACCTGCCTCTGCATTCCTCTTTTCCCTCCAAATCAGTTCTCTGGGGCTCCGGCTTTGGCTCTGTCAAACTTCTGGCATCATTCCACAGAAAGCTGGGAACGTGAGGTGCAGGGATGAGGAGCGGTTGTTATCTCACATCTCACGGTACATTTCACGGAATGCTGACCCTGCCTGAATGGCGGACACAGTGACACACATAACACTACGATTTCTAATTCTGCAGGGGCAGCTGTCTTTGAGCGCTAGTGACACGTGTTGGGTCATGCATTGTTACCCTGAACCTTCTGATCCTTCTTCACTGGCTCGTGGACATTCCTCCACCAAAAAACATTCCACATGAGTTGACTAAAGAAAAACAATGTCTACGTCCTTCACTCAAAGACTACCTGAAGCATGTATGCTCACACCTCCCTCATACACAGCCAACACACTCGTTTCCTGTGTAGTAACACTCTGCCTTTTTCTTGTGCAATAAGAATCACACAGTCAAACCTCCACTGCAGCCCCTTCACCTGTTGATAGTTAAACCCTTGGACCAGAACTCAGCAATGCATGAATCCTCCCACCAACCAAGAACAAGATATAATCCATCATTCAAGTCATAAAGTTAATAGAAAGCTGATTTTTCTGCCTGCTACATTTATATAAGCACTTCAGCTTTCACTAGCAGGTTTCGCTGTCTAGTGAGATCAACATGAGTCTGACGCCACCCCTGCTTCTAGACAGAGTAAATAGTGAAGATGAGTAAGGCCACATTTTACTCTGGCAGCTCTGAGCTTCTGACAGCAGGGACAGAAAGAACAACATTCTCTGACTTATTTTGTTTGAACAGCGAAATATTTTATAGTAGGCCCACTCACCCCTGTTACAAAGGCTAATTCATGTGAGTAGACTGTCAGCTCTGGGGTGCTGCTCAAAGATGTCTTCATTTATAAATTCACTGTCACTATCACACATGCAACTCTCAAGCATCGTCTCTGGAGGTTCTACAGTGTAGGATGCTGTCATGGTTTTAAGCTAAAGCTCAGCATCAAAGTCAACCAAAACCACTAGACAGCACAGAATGCAGAGAAGATTTACACGTATATCAAAGAGTGTTGCTTTTAGTTGCATCGTAAAATCGTTTCCTTGAGAGCGACTCCAAAGAAGTTCAAGGGTATTCGTAGTTGTTGTCATGTCTAATTCTGTTCAAACATCTGTCAGTTACATCTTTATGAAGCTTTATGTAAACAATGTATGCTGGAAGCATTTCTCTCCAGCAAAACATGTGAAGATGCGGTTGTGCACAACCCAGATCACGCCTGTGTGTGTGGTACCAGCAAACAGAATGAGCGACATACTCTAGTGTCCTCAGACCTCATGAGATATCTGTAAAATATGAGCATAACTCACAATTTAATAGTCATAAATACATTCTTACTCAGTTGCACATTGAATGGAACCGAAGAGGAACATGAATAGATTGGTGACCAAGCTGCATGACTTTAAGGTGTAATCAACTGTGATACACATCTTCTATAATCAAGCAGACTGACTGGCAGAAGTGCTTCCAGACCTCTTTTGTGAAGTATGTGAAAATAAACCTGGAAATCTGTGAACAATACTTAAAAAAAACAAAAACAAATGGGAAATCAGAACTGAAACGCTCAGTAGATGACATCTTGACATTAATGTTTTTGGTATGTATTTATATACAAAACAAATACATTGCTTATAAGATTGTTACTCTATTCAATGTTTTAATGCTTAAATGTTCAGTTTTGCTCAGACTCTCGCAAGAACAGTCAAAATTGGCTATATTTACTAAATTTGACCGCTCTGGTGGCATGGGTTGTGTGGCTAGTGTGGCTAGAGTGGGGGTGAGCTGGAGTATAGAGATTGAATTTCAGGAGAACACCCACAGCGCAGGTAGGAAGCCACATTACCACAGCACAGTATTGTTTCTGTGCAGTTCGCCTTAATTGGCACCGAGGGGATCCATGAAAGGAGGGGGAGAGAAGAGTGAGAGGAAACACAGAACATTACAATCAAAGCATGTGCATGGGGTTGATGATAAACCCATTATCTGCCCTGTCTCCTGGGTGCATGGGTTCCTCTCTCTGTATAAAGGACAGCTCCATCCTGTTGATGCTGCCAGTAAACACCTTAGCCCTCCCCTGGTTCTGTCCACCCCGTGTGGCTGGGAGCCCGTTCCGGCAGCCAACATCACAGAATAGGACTCCTGGGGCCTGCAGGGGATTGAGCCACATCTAATTGTCATAATGGTCACTTTATCCACAACCAGTTTTGGATTGAATTACGATAAGAGAGCTGAGAAGAGCAGGGAGAGCATCCCGCCGGGGGTAGTTGCACATTCAAATGCTGTGCTCCGTTTGACTCCTTGTAAGCAAAGGGTCTTGTCAGTGGAGGAGCAAGAGGCATGCGTGATAGATAAACTTCCTGTCTGGGAGTGTGGCCCCCAAACATCCCAGCTACGCCAGCTCCTCATGGAATCTAAACAGTTTTTAACTTTTAAATTCAAAATCTGAGATCCTCTAAGGATTAGGGATGAAAGTTAAGTCTAAAGATGTTACTGTGATGATTAAATTGTCGATGCACCTGCAATATCCATACAGAAAAGAGATTTTTCAAGATCTAGCACCTTACTACTACACACATTTTTTGGGAATACATCTTCTTGACGACACAACAGATGCAACAGTTACCAAAAATCTGGATCACATTCAAAAGATATAAATGACAGAAGGTTATTCATGTGCACCTTTATTTCTTTGTTACTATTTTGCCTGTATTTATTTTTCTCAGACAGGGTCCTGAGCCAAACAGAAGTAGAACACATGTTTACTTGCCCTCTGGCACCCCAATATCCTATCAAGCTCCCTCTTCTGGCAAACAGATTGTCACAATGGTGTGTTGGGAGGCAGACAGGTTAAAGTGCTAACTCCTGTCAGAAAACATACATATCCAACTCTGCTCAACTTGTACTCAGCTCTGCACTCTGTATGTATTGTTAACCCATCATAACTACAGTAAATTAGCAAAAAGATATCACAGACATCTTATAAAAATGCCTCTACACAGGACAATTAAGAGTATGGACAAGCTTAGAATTTTAACCTGAGAGACTGGTATTGCAGTTATCATGTGGGGTATGTCACTATGATATCCGAGCCATGACAGGAACAATATGGGAAAGATTAAGACCGTCATTAAGCATTCATGTGAGCAGTAGCAGAAAATTAGCAGTTTGCACAATGTGTGCAGTATGTA
The DNA here is from genome assembly GCF_000690725.1 of Stegastes partitus. NCBI lineage: Eukaryota > Metazoa > Chordata > Actinopteri > Pomacentridae > Stegastes > Stegastes partitus. The sequence continues at coordinate 551,406 of NW_007577768.1, read as the reverse complement.
CAGTTAATTCGCAAATAATAGCGTAATGCACGATCACATTTGATGAATGACTGCTTATTTAGTCTAATTATATAACTGAATACTAAAAGTGAGCAGGCACCACTTTCAAGGGATTTATCTTGGCTGGAAACATTCCTAACACGTTTACATAAGTGCAAACATTTGTGTTGTAAAGACTTGTATTAAGACTCTGTCACATTACTTCTTCCTCTACAAATGTAGCAAAAAACTATTTCATACTGCATCAGCCAAGATCCTTTCCTTTTCTCTTGCTTGTTTACATCTGTGATCAAATTACATCCACATTACGATGCTACTTTAGCAATTCCTTCGGAACAGGTAACAATATGAAGGCGGACTTATTCCTACCTTCAGGCCGCTCTGCACCAGCTTGTGGATGTCCAAGAAGGGCTCCTTGATTAGCTCAAGGTCATGGTTGAGTATCCTGACAATTCCCTCCCTCTCCAGGACAAAGAGCCGCTGGGAACCATCACCACAGTGCACCACAGCCACCGGCTGCCTTAGACCACTCAACACCTCTTGGGCACAGTAGCAGTTGTGTTTGTGTTTCCTGGGTAACAGGGAAGATACAAAATGTCAGAGAATAATGGTAAAGAATCGAGCTATAGGGTAGAAGGGGCATGGGAGACTTTCAGGTAGTAGAGTTTTAAAGGAAGCATTACACAATCAGCAGTAAGATATTTGTTAAACCTAAACTTCTTATGACATGTACAATGAACAAAAATATAAACACCTGTCATTTAGCTTGTCTTAGTCTTGGGTGGACAGAACTTGAAATTTGCCTCAACTTGCAAGACAAGCTGTTGCATTTCTTCAATCACATGCTACTGTTTTGAAACAGTAAATCAGATTTTGCTTTTACCTAATACGAAGTAAGGTTTTTTCATCCTTGCTGATTAACTCATTTTGTGACTTGCCATTTATCAATGTGGAAGACTCTATTTTGATAAAGCCACTAACAATTAAATGTTTGAGGATTTTGCATGTCTTATACATACCTACCAATGCATCCCATTGTATGTATGTGTAAATGTGTTGTATTAAGGCTTAATGTTGATAAACTCCCTCTGCAGCCATCTGAGGGCACCGGGTACGTTGTTTTTAATCAGCAGTCTCTAATTGGAGTGAGAAACCTGAGTACGGTCCTCACACACAAGAGACAGCTGCAAACTAAACATTTAAAATTCAGTATTTCTTGTGGACCTATTTTACTGCTTGTGACAGAGATTTCTGCAATGACTTTCTACAATGGTTGTGAAAGTCAGCAAGTCAAAGTCAACTAAAACTTCTTTCTCCTCTTTAAATTCACTTATCTGGACAAAACTGTGTGCATCAACTTTGTCTTTTTAGAAGATCTGGCAAAAGAAGAGACAGGACGTTCAAACCAACCCTTCTACACCTGTCTTTCACTATGCAGGTATGTGACCATCCAATAGAGACAAGGTCAAGAACCCCTAGGACTATCTCATCTGTGAACATGACCACTTGGGTGCACTTTGGGCACTGATTTTAGGGGCAATATGAGGAGAAGATTATTGGCCACAAGTGATACCAGTCCATAACCATGTGACACATCCAACAATACTACATATGCTGAATTCTTTCTTGTCCTGTCCCATTTTATATGTACTTCTAGTGTGAGTAGTACATACCACCAGAAAAGGTCTACAATCTCTCCCTCTGTGCATTGCACGAGGTACACATGGGTCCTATGCCTTAATTCCTAAAAACAAAGCCTGTAATCTTAGCCATTAACGTTGACTTTTTTTTTACACTTTCTCCCAGCCTTAAACGTAACAGACTTCTTCTCAATGTCATTTATGTCAGTAAATTTCTCAGAGAATAAGACACTGAAGCAATAAATAAGCCCTGACTCTCTAACTGTCGGAAGTTATTTGACTGAATGTTGGTTGCTGCTATTCAGGTGCACATGCTTCCTGGCTTTCCAGCCTCAGGGAAAACAGAGATGAAAGGAATCCCCCCATGGACAAAAGGGCAAAGCCCTCTGTGATGTACAGACCTTTGCAGTGAGGGAGGCAAACAGAATGACGCAGGATAAGCATTTTCATTATGTTAGCAAAGCAGAGCAAAAGCAGTCTGGACAAACTTTGGGATTAGAGGAGAAATTGCATAGCATGTCTGTCTGAAAGTATGGAGTATGTCAAAATGGACCAGTGAACCCTGAACCTGTTACAGAGGCTACGCCTGTTTCTATAATAACATAAATATCATGTCTAAACATCTTGAATCTGAACTCATAGGTACTGACGAAACATGTAAAGTTCACTTGGTTGAAACACATGAACTAGTCACAGCTTATTTAAAATAATACTCTGCACATCTTTCCCAGTGTAACTAAGTCCTCAAATGAAAATAAACATAGTAAAAGTCAGGCTACAAACCTGCTGATATCTTCTATTTTCTCATCTCCCAAGTAGTTGGAATCTTGCCCATGTGGTTGCTTTCGTTGAAAATCTGGAAAGCATAAACTGGCATCTCTCCTCCCATAGTATTGGCAGAACTCATCCACATCGGCTTGGAATAGTTCTAGTAAACACAACAGATACAGACATAGATTTAGGGGTTACACGTGCTGTAGGTAGGACATGGTTAAATGATTTCCTGCACTTGGCACTGACTAAACCATAAAGAGTCAATGAACAGTCTGACAACATTGTATGGTACTTTAGTTCTCTGTGTATGTCTACAATGGACTACCTGTGCATTTATGAGGGTGTAAGAGACGATAAAGGTAAGTGGAGGATGAGGAAGGGAGAAGTGAAATTATGTGATATGCTTGTGTGCTGGGGAAGGTTGGAGTTACACTTGATGAGCCAAACCAAATCCTGGCTAGACGAGGCTGAAATGAACAAGTGAAGAGAAACTGGGCCAAACCAAATGGATCACAGATTAGACAGGGCTCCGTGGTGAACTACAGCACTTCCAGAGAGCAAAAAGACTACATTCTCAATTTTAGTTGACCCTGTCAATATTTTGAGTTATGAAATGATGCTTTTGCACGTTGTGTCCTGATGGATTCCTAATGGGAAAGACTCTGTGCCTGGCATTCATGAAGTCTGTTCAGCAACATAGGTGTCAGTAATGAGGTTGCATTCGCTTCAACTCAAGGATCCCTTCATTAAACATTAAGTAATAGTTAAATCCAGTGTATGGTGTCAGTGTACATCAGCTGCTTGCGTTTGAATTTATAGCACCTGCTAACAGAAGCGGAAGAAATGGTAAACCTATCGGAAATGGGTAACAACACCTTGCAAGCGGCTGCACGATACATCATGTTTGTACAAGAAGTGTACATCTAGTCTGCAGGAAATAGTAAAGAACTTGAAATACGCCAGTTCACAATCCGGCATGATCAGGGCTGTCATTTTTTCTCTCTGGCGATAAAAATAAAATATCTCAGCTGATTCATGGGTCATTTAAGAGTTGACTAGGTGGTGACAGATCCAGCAGTGTTCTTAAAAAATAGAAAAGCTATATCTAGAAAACAACACTGCATATATCTAGAAACCCAATATAAGCTCTACAGGGATTTTTACCATGTCAGAGCCAAATACATGATTAGTACAAGTAGAAAACTGGGTAAACTCAGGTCAAACTAATACATTGTTATCCTATAGAACAGCCAGTACATCTCCATAAAAGAGAATTCTGGGAACCAAAGGGATTTTAGGAATTTACGAAATAAGACAAAGCATTTATATAGCTTTTCATTGTGTTCTACAACCCTGCATATATAGACAACTTTGTAAAGTGACAAAAAGGAACGAACGTTATCATGACACTAATCCAAATTACAGCTTTTACTACCAGTGACGCTGTCTGCAAAACTGTGTTCATTCACGTAATTGGAGTTAAGTATTCTTAGGTATCCCTTAATGTTCTTGGATAAAAACGACCCAGCCACTTGTTTTATCCTTCAGACAGGTCTGGCTGTTTTGCATTACTGATCTGCACATGGGCACAGCATGTGAAATGAAATAATCAGCCCGTTAAATATGGCATGTAATTCCGAATAAACAAAAGTGTTTTCATGGTGAGAGATGTTCATTTCTTGCAATGTCAAACAAAGACATGATGTTCCCAAATGCTGACTGATTGCATTCTGCTAATTTAGCACATGTATTCAAGGTAAAACTGACATCACGTCATTCCTGATTTCCCTTTGGTCTGTTAGTTTATCTAAAATGTTTAAGAGCCAGAGCAAAAGGTGAGCTGCAATACCATTGCAGTCACACACAGCTATGCCTCCAGCCAGTGCAGTCACAACACTATTCCCGGCAAAAAGCAAAGTGTGCAGTTGGTCTCAGAGGCCCTTTGCGACCTAAAAACAATCTTGCCAATATTGTTTCCTTTAGTCAATCCCTCGGAGGACAGAGGAGAGCAAATACACCAGTGATAAAAACACAAACAGGACTCTCCCTGTCCCTCCTTTCATCTCCCTCTCCTGCCACACACCGCAAGGGCTGACCGCACCAAATACTGGAGGTGATAGGATATCCCCTCAAACATCTAAACACAACATGAAGATCAAACACACATAGAAACACACACACAGCTCTGGCTATACCACCCACACTCTTGTGTCTGCAGTTATCTTAACCATGCTGGTTGGGGACCTCGGGTGCAGGGTGGGGGGATGAGTGAAGGAAGATATGAGAGAAGAGGAGTATGGAGAAGGTGGGAGGCCCCTGGGCAGAAGTGAGAGTCAAGGCAGTAAATATCTTTATAGAGAAAAGGGGGCCAAGTACACGGCCTAATCAAGGGCCGGTAGGAAGTTTCATGGGAGAAGGACGACAGTTATGGATGCTGTAAAGGCTACTGTTTCAATGTAAAACTTTCGGACAGTGGTTTCGAAAAAGCGAAACTTAAGCAAGTGTCACATTGCCTGTTCAAATTTGTGGGTATATTCCTTTTTGTTGCCTCACGTGTTAGTATGCAGATGTATAGTTTCAAAAATATATGCATTAACTATTTTCAAGTACATCGAAGGGAAATATTGTTCTCTGTTATAGGATTCAATCAAAAGAACCTGTCTGTAGTTAGTAGGGTGTGCACACATTTTCACAATTTGTTGAAATATGTAATAGCTATGCAGTAATATGTGCAGTAACAAAACAAAAATAGGCAAAGAGTAGCATGCAAAAGAAAAAAGATAGGAGACAGAGAGAGTGAAGAAGGAACAGGGAAAGACAGGGAGAGAAACAGAGAGTGAGAGACAGAACTCTGTCCATATTCCTGGCTCCCCAGCGCTAAAGTTATACTTCCATCTGGTTATCTTCCAAGGCAACCTGGGTGGCCCACCCAAAGTACTTGACATCTTGATGCACTTCAGCAGTTTTACATACACACAACCTTTGTAGAAAAATAAATGTGTCATTCGTCACCACATATGCTGATCTGTGGGGGGCTGAGGAGGGGGGGGGTGAGCAGGGAGGAGCACAGCAGCGAACATGGGGAGGGGGGGATTCTTCTCCGGATTCTTCTCTTGAGCTTTTTTGGTTTGACTCTCAGTTCATGAGCAAGTTATAGAGCTCCAGACAAGACTTGTTCTTCCTCCTTCTGTCTTTGCTCTGTGGAGCCCCACTCGCCAACCTCAACTGTGGTTGAAGTGTTGTACATGATATGCCTACTGGTCATTAGATGCAGACTCAGATGGACTCGGATGGAATGTATGTGTTTGCTATTTGGCTACAGAGTACCATGTGGGTGGGTTGCAGACAAGTGTGTTTGAAACTGTTCTCTGTTTGCAAATCTCAGCAGATCTAATCAGTTTGTGGCGACAGAGATTGGAAGAAGACTTGGCTGGAGGAGAAGAGACAGTCAAAAAGTGTTTGATCATGTTTGGTATGCACTCTGAAGGCATAGGTACCTGTGATCTTGCATCCCTTCAAAGGAAATTCTTCTGAAGAGTAAATGCTTTCAGGGGGCAGAAGGGTTCCTATGTAACAGTACCATATACACAAGGTGAACTGTTGGATCAATGAGCTTCTTCCCTTTTTTGTGGATTCTCCTATCTCATAGTGGAACTCAAGTAGGGACGACATTTCAACACTTCAACTATGTTTAGAATCGTGAACTTATTATTCAAAGAAAACACTGTAATGGCACAGCATGAGACACGGGTTTGAAGGGGACAGTTTATGTCTGAGGAAGGCAAAGCACCCAGCAGTCATGTCTAGACTTCAGCTAGGGTGCACATGCATCCCAAATACAGAATCAAGCCCAGGAGTTGAGTCTGGCGAACAGCATCCAGGAATAGGTCATAAAATAGTTGATTTTGCTCCAGTCAGTCAAGTTTTCTGGTACACCGGTCAGGCGGGCTGGCTTTTGTCAGTGTACTGAGAAATTTGTTTTCACACCCACCTTTCTGAATCTAATATTTTCCATTTACACATCAGGAAATGTGTCAAATCTGTGTATTGTTACTACATTCAAGGTCAAACTTGTACTGACTAAAATAAACTTGCATAATCTGAACAAACCTAAAAAGGACAAGAAAACAAAAAATATCTGCACCTGGTGACATAAATTTATGCTTGCCTGAATATTGTCTCATAAAGAGCAAAAATATTCTGCTTTGCTTTGCTAATTTAGTTGTGCTACATGAGTGTTCACACTGATGTCTTGGTGTGTCTGTATAAGTTAAGTGTGGCAAGAGATTTTACTGATGCATTAAAATATAACAGTAAAATAGGGAACAAGGCAGCAAGCAAGTGAGCGGTAAGACAAGCTCAGCAACAAATGGAGGTGAGGTCAGATGAGGTAAGAGCTGGATAAATAAATATTCACAGACCAGACTACTGACGCACCACTTCTTGCATAAGTCCAAAAATCTGCCAGTTCTACATGTGCAAGCTGAGTCTCAATAAGAAATGAGGCCTGCTGTGAATTTTAATTAATCACAATCAGACATGTTAGTTCAAATGTGTGAGAGACTTAAATGAGCATGTATAACGTATGCTTACTTTCACTTACTCCGTTCCTGTGTATATGTTTGCTTGCGTACCACCAGGTAACCACACAGGCAATAATTAAAGTTACATTCATGACCATTATTATCTGTGTAATTACCTGGTATGTGCCCCCTGCAGGTGTAGTAGAACTCGCGGCAGAAGTCCTGGCAGAGCCGCGGCAGGTCTGGCTCCCTGTGTGGCATCTTATCCATGTCCAAGGAGTGGAACAACACCTGGGCATTGGGGGAGCAGCGAGCACACTTGATCTCCTCCAGGAGACGTCCACATTCTGTATTGTTGGTGGAGAAAATCTGGAGACCACACGCAACAAGAAACCAATGCCTGATTAAAATGGCGTGCTGTTAACTTTTACCACTTACTTCATATTACACAGGCAAAGCCGACGTGTAGTTTAGGATTTGCTAGAACTTTGGTGATATTAACATCGTAAATATTGCACTATGAAGTAGGAAAAGTTTAGATTATAAGCTGCACTTTCAATTCTTCAATATCATTCATTCCTGACCACTTTAGACACAGTATGAGATTTTCCAAGGCTATAACTATACAAATTGAGAAGTTTAAAATTATCTTGGTGAGTTCAAATTACCATTTAAAGGTAAACTGTTATACTTAGCAAACCTTTTAAAAGTTAAGAGTCGTATGTATAAGCTCACAGCATGTGTAAAATTAATGGTTTTGATTAAATATTTAGATCTTTCATTAAAATTTAAAAAAAAAACCACACAGATGCCTCACAAAACTTTCCCATACATCAGCACAAAATTAGCCAAATCCACCCCACGTACCAAACAGAAAGTCTCTTAACCCTACAAAAATACTCAAGATACAACAGCACATTCACATTAGTAGCTTTACGTTAACAAACCCCCTCTCCCATTTGACACAACGAGAGACTCTCTAGCTGGCAACAATGTGTAAAGCAACACTAAATGTCATGGACCTATTTCTGACTGCCCAAGACACATCACAAATTTAATGTCATCATTTAATGACTAAAGTGCTTGAGCTTGAATATATATTTATATATTTACAAACTCTGCAGCATCTCTACTCAGTCTAAATCAACACATCAAAAAGGCACTCCAATTCATCACTAGTAAGTAGTGCTGTTGACTCTTTTTCTCGTTCGTCTTAGTTTTCAAAGTTTCAAAAATCTGCAATTTTATTTTTTGTTAAATTAAATTAATATTTTCACATCATGCAATCCTAATACTCTTATATAGTCTCTATTCTTTGATACCAAATTGCTAAGCACTGAGGTTGGAACCCCCTTTCTTTTTGGAGAAATAAACAAAGAAATCTTCTAATTCTCTGCCTACTTACCCAAGTTCACAAACAGTTAAAGTCAAATTACAATTCCCACTTCTGACAGATCTCAGAGCATGAAATGAATGAAGCCAAATAAGAGCCTGGGGGTCATTACGCAAAAGTACACATAGAGTTAATCCAAAAGAAATTAGCAGGATTATTTACATAACAAATTAGCTATAATAAAACACAATGTAATCTGTTTTAGGTCAAGAGTGGTGCTGCTTGGGCAGCCAGGCAGCCAGGCAGGCAGGCAGGCTGGTAGTGCTTTGCTCTGTGTGAGGTCCATGTGTAAACACCAATTTAGAGATAGACAGGCACATCATTCCCACTCTGGTATCAACAAATTAGCAGTCTGTCGAAGTCAATTAGACCGGGGGACCCAAGGCTAACATATGGACACCTTACAATTCACTCTGGTTGCAGAACAAACTGCAACTCAGGAAAAGACTTTCTGCTGAGACGTTGTACAGAGCTGTGTTTATCCAACAGGTGGCTGAACCTATGGAAAAATCTGTGAGTCCAGCTGAAAGATATATTGACATATACACAGGGACTACCTCATTATAGAAGGCAGTATAAAGGACTAAATGATGAGGAAGACGAAATTCAAGTTTATCTGGGTTTTCATATGAACTCCAATCGAAATGACATTTTGCTCTATAATTTGTAGTGTTAATATTTTCCTCAAAAAGGGAGCTCCAGGCTGGCTATGACCCTGTATGTGTGGTGTGTTCCTCTGTCTCGGTGCCCTCTACACTCATGCCATGTAGTGTACAGGCATGCCTGCTCGCCTGCTCTAAATTGCCCATTGATTCTGTGTGCCATGGGCTGGCACAGGGTCCACAGAGAGTAGCATTTGTGTGCTCTCAGCCATGCCCTGTGTCCATATGCTGCTGGGATGGGCTCCAATGTTGCCATCATCCAAACCAGAACAAGTGGACCTTTGTTTGTTGCCTTTTGCTGAATCTCAGTGTGTATGTTCCTCAAAAATCAGGGAGAAAATAGTAATGAGGGTCAGCTGTTGCACTTTTGCTGAGGTCAAGAACAGAGCCATAATCAGAAACATGGAACTATAATGGCGTAAGGAAATAAAATTGTCAGTAACTTATTCCCAAGCTATTCCCAATGTTTACATTGCATTTTATAATACTGGCTTCACACCTGCAATGTTCAGCTTCATGTGGGAGAACAGCTGTTACAGGATTACTTCTTTTTTATGATCGCATCTGCATCATGGCTTGACAGCAAAATTGCCGGAACAAACATATTAATAAATATTAGCTCATTTAAAAACAAAAAATACCATTCAGCTGCAAAAAAAATAAAAAAAATCTGCAAACTTCTCATGGTCAGGGAGACTAAGAGTGAAAAGGGGGGCAGAGCACTGAGGTAGGCAACACTAAGCTTTAACAAAACACTTGTCCTCAGGGAATAGGTGTAAGTTTGCTGGCAGGGGGATATAGTGAAGGACACACACCCTCTCAAAGGCATTAACACTTGGACAGGGCTGATGACTGGGGGAGAGTGATGTTCTCCAGCTTCTCCCATTAGTGAAACCAACAAACACAATGGTGTTGTTGTTATTCTTTTGCCATAATCAGAAAGGGCTCCGTGTGTGGGCAGTGTAGTGGGGAGGAGGAGAAGTCGAGTTCGTCCCATTCAGTTTCCCCCCCTCTTATTTGCATGACTTGAGCAAATTAAATGATGCAATATGGCTTTTTGTCGCAACACAAAGTGAGATACCACCCAGCCACTGAATGATTCGAGGGGTGGTTTACATGAGAATGGCCCGATGAGAATCCGCTACAAGTTCTGGCGCATACAGTGGCTTTTTTTTTCCTCCTGCATTTCGAGGAGAGGTTTAAACCCTTTAGCTTAATGCTACACGACATTTTAACACGCATTTTTACCACTTCGGTCGACGCTACAGCGACAGGACTGTTGGTAAAAAGGCGCTAGCTTGGTACATTTAATGGAAGTTTCCAGCAAATACGTGAAACAAACAAATGTCTGTACGTTAACTCTGTGAAACACGACAAGGAAAACAAACCACTATCAGCTCCCAGTTGCGGTAAAAAATAAAAACAAAAACGTCGACGGTTGATTAAAAAGTACAACCGGGCTCCTACCTTTTCGGGTTCAACACTTTAGCTAGTAGCCTCTGTCCTGACAGTTGTAGCTCACTGAACAAGTAACGTAAATCGGCGAGCGATTGCCATGGTAACGCCGAAGCGCATTGGACACGCTGAATTAGAGCTGCACCAGATTGTGCAAAGACACATACCTGGTAAACAAAATGTACATTTATCCCGGACGCATGCAAGTTGCTTCAATTTCAGAGCAGGTAAAACAAGCGAGTAAACCGTCAGGAAAAAGACAGATACGAGCAGAGTAAGTTGCTATCAGAAGGTTGTTGATATCAAAAAGACAGGCTAAAAACATAAACCGCGATAACCCGCGCAGTAGGTCGCAAACGAGGGATTTCACACTCTAATAACAAATGTGTAAAAACACAAGGTGTGGTAAGGTGAGTACAACGTGTCACTGAGTGTATCTGAATGTTCTCTTCGGGACTGTGGAGCAGCACAGCCCCGGGGCAGCTTCCTTCGACCATCCCAACGTTCAGCTGTCGGCAATAACACGCAGGATGACAATACACAAGGGCTGTAAACGCATCTCCTGAGGCGCTCCGGCAGTAAAAATAAAAAACACCCAGTCCTTTTAATTTGAGGCAAATGCAACGTGGTGGATGGACTTTAACCTACCCTGGCATCCCTGCGGTGCAAGATCTGATAGGCGGCTCTCCTGGTGGGACAGCAGGACACCCGAGGATACAACCTGTGGCAAACTTCTCCGCTGCTGCTGCCGTCAAGCAACACTTTTCGCTCCCTTTTCTTCAGCCGCTTGGGCAAGCTCCCGTCGTAACATCTTCTCCTCCTGGGGCTTATCTCTCCCCTCTCGCCGAACTTTGCGTCCCCACATTCCCACACGTTGACCGCGATTGCCAGGACGAGCACAAATTGCAAATGCTTCATAGTTTCAAAAAATCATAAAATTAAAATAATAATAATAGTAATAATAATAATAATATATATATATAAAAGGAAAAATACAAGATATACCTCCTTTTTTTTCAAAAGAGAGAGGTTAACCTGCAGTGCAGAAGGTATATGTAGGCTATATTTATTTTAGCTCTATTTCTCCAAGCAGTCTTTCTCGTTTCAGAGAATTACAAATTAGTTGTTTGTAAACGCAGGTGTCCCAAAATTTGATTCACTGCTATGAAGGCAGGTGTTTAAAAATAAATTATTGCTTCTTTTGATTATATAGCACAAAATATTTTTTTAAAAATGTAGAAAAAAATAAAAATAAAAGCAAAGCAATAAGACAATTTATCCTGATGAACACAAAAAAGAGCCGTGACGTTCCTTTTCAGATGTAATTCCTTCAGAGAGAGTGTGGACATGCACGGGTTGGAAAAAAAACACATAAGAAAATAAAAGTTGCCTCTCACTAAAGTCCTCAGAGCGCTCACATGTTTTCTCGTGCTCTTTCCTCCTTCTTTTTAACCAGCGCGCGAGAAGAGGAGCGAGCGCGGTGACGTATGACTCCGCGGGGGCGCGCATGTGGCCGCAGCCGCGTCCACGTCGAGGTAAGCGGTTACCTGACGGAGGGGCGCGCGGAGACCGGAGGCAGCGAGGGGAGGGGGGGAGTGGTGCTGAGTGCTCACTGGACCTGAAAAAAAAAACAAAACAGTAAATATAAACGAGAATCATTCATCTTCTGCCAAGTTAAACCTCTGATGTAAACAAAATGTAAATGACATATGTTGATAATAGATCAGGGAAAACATAAAATACGAACTTTCTGCTGAATTTCCCAATCCATTAATAAAAAGATAACCCTCTTACTCCGCTTCTGCAGATGAATAACCTTCATGGTTATTGGTCGTGTAAACCACATTCCTCTGTTTTTATTTCTTAGTGGCAGCTGAATGTGACTTTCAAAGTGCAGTTACAGTTGAGATACTAAGCTTGAGTCCAATACTGGCTATTTTATACCAAAAAAAAAAAAAAAAACTCCTGCTGCGTTACATTTAAGATAAAAAAAAACTTGTAATTACTCTGCAGATAATGATTTCACATACAAAACATATGGCCAGCTTACGAAATATGCCTTGTTATAAGTATGAAGTCAACACAGACTCCCTCTCAGCCATGCACAACATTTAAATGCTTCTTTCAAGGTTATTGTCATAAAATATACAGCATACAACTTCAATTGCATTTCTCCTATAATACTATTGTACATATGTAAAATTCTGATTTTAATGGATTATGTTTTACTTTTAGTACTTTCAGGCTACTACATAAAGAATCTGAGCACATCTCTCACCTCTATCCATACGTTGGATTTCCTTAACACTCACGCACCAGAGCCACGTCTTTAAAATATACGGTATATAATGTAGCCTATAAAAACGATACACGCATTTGTCTCTGCATGACTAACTTTATGGCAGAGGCAACTGATATTTCTGCAAGACTCTGGCATTATGAAAACGGAGAACATAATGTTACATCACATACTGTGTCATGGGTTGTTTGACTTTGTTTCTTAATATGGTTTGAGGGTTTACTCTGGTAGCCGCAGAAGAATTACATGTGTTGCAGGCCGTGGAAAATTGGCTACGATGGGAATCAATCACTGATGACCTGAGCAATTTGTTGCCGTACTGCGGGACACACTGTAAGGCATCTTAATTTGCCCCTGAAGTCTCCTGATAATACCAAATGTGGGACAATTCCTTGTTCATTCCCCTCTTCGGAAAAGTCACATGATAGCAATCCAAACGGGAATGTCCAACCGTGGCAATTACTGGAGAAACAACAGCTCCCCCCCCCCTTCCTCCCTTTTGTTGGATACACAGAGAACCTGAAATCAGTTACATTAGCGGCACCTGTTCTTACTTGGGGGTCTCCAGCACTCACTAGAGCCCTGGCTCAGCTTATCTACAGGAATCTGAAGCGGGTGGAATCCAGGAGGGGTTGGTTTGATTGTGGGCAATTATGGAAATGACTGTGTGTGCTATGAAGCCATGGCGGACCCTGCCAGATCTGACCCCCCACCCTCTACATTCTTTACGTTACCCAACTAGAAGGCATTTCAGGACCAAGTATAGCCAAAGTGCTACTGCTGTATTCTGGATGTAAAGGAAGGAAAAGGAATAGGATCATATGAAGAGAGGGAATCTGCCACCACCACCACTAACACTAGAGCTCCAAGCACAGAAAAGAATATAGCTGCATTGTCAAACAGCGTGAAAACATGTGGGATGCAGCTGTGGAGCAGAGAAAAGTACATCTGCTGGGAGAGATAGACCAAAAGAATCACAGTTCGACAGACTGCAGTTCTAAGCTGACATAGTGAGGCACAGGCTCAGAGCAGACACACACACACATGCATACACAGGAAGAAATAATCAGACATCCATATAAAATGTCTTGTCTTGCAGTACTTGCCCTCCACATTATTCAGAATAAACTTAGTCTCTTTTATTTGATGACATTTCAGAACGTAGATGAACTCTGAAACTCTCTTTGCATTAATTTGTCTCGTCATATTTTGTTAACTCAATATTGGTGTAAGTAAAACAAGCAAAGGGAAGGATAATTTTATGACAAGATACCACCTGCTTCGCCCTTTTATTTCTGCAGGGTCAGTGGGGGAATTCTCATGCACTCAGCGTCTGACCCTCTGAAAGGATATCCCAAGGGATGATGGTTAGGTTTGAGTGTGACCACATAAGGATCAACAACATGACTTTGGTGCTCTGAGAGCTCTCATTGCCGCCTCCGCTGTTTCCCAGACTGAGGAGACGTTGAAAGTTTGCTCTGTTCTCGCTGTCCATTCTGTTGCTGCATTGTTTGCTTCATAACTCGGCATCATAATCGTGAGCAAACACACAACGGGGGTAATGACAGAACTCCATCTGTGCATTTTCAATGTTTCCATTCCGAGCAGGCAGAAACCACTACCTCACACCTCACAGTTCATAAGTCCACCTATGTTGTCCCTGAGTGTTGGTAGAGGTGGCCAACACTTAACTGCAGGTTCAGCAGGGTTCATCTGCGAAGCTGCTAGAAAAAGTATGATTATTACTATTTGACTGAATAAAACAGCTGTAAACATAAACAGCACAACGTTTATTTTCCAAATTGCTGTAAAAATTGGAATAAGTCCATTTTCAGCTCTTGTTATTTTAAATATGCTTGGATCAGAAATTCTGAAATATCTCGGTAATAACTGGATGAATTTCCATTAACGGTGGTGCAGACAATCAGGGTCCCCAGAGGATGAACCTTAACCCTATTCAGGACTTTTGGAGTCTTTTGGACCCCAGGCCATTTGGTTTCGGTAGCAGGTATTGATTTTTTTATTTTTGAAATTTTTTTAAATATAAAAAAGAGGGACATTTGTCATACATTTTGAACCAAAAATACATCAACTTATCAGAAAATTTATTTAACACAGTATAAAAGTCTATAATAAATACCAACAAATGTTTTGCACATATTCTTTCTTGGAGTCCAGCGGACCCTGGAATACCTTCTATGTATGGCAACATGAAAGTCCTGAATCGGGTAACGTCACATCTGTCCTCTAGCACCACTGTGGCTTTCTGAATGGAGTGAATGCAGTTTGAGACACACTTCCGTCTTTCCCGCAGGATGGACTGCAGTTTGCTCCAATGCAGTGCAGATATCAAGTAAAAACATGGCTAATGTTGTGGTTGAAATGAATATAATTAATTTAAATTCAGCCGACACTGTACATTGTGCTGAATGCTAATCGGCATGCCAATATGCAAAAATAAGATGGTGAATTCAGTCAACATTTAACTACCCAACATTATCATCCCTAATATAGCTCCGCAGTGCCCCATGCATGGCTGTAGCCTCTCAGGTCTACTATCAGAACGGTTTGTATGAGGAGTTATCTGATCACATCAGAACTCTGAAGTGTGTACAAGGACTTGGCCAACATAGTGAGCCCACATTTTCAGACTTTGTCTCCTGGAAGACATTCATAGTGCTGCATATGTGTGACAGAAATATTTGGGCCAAGTATGAAAACAAAAGCCAAAAAGGTCTCCTCTTATACCTGCACAGCTAACCAATCATCATAGGTGTGAATGAGAGATCGGCCGCTTCAAAAAGTTATAGAAATTGTCCGTCATGTGCAGACCCACCCCGATCTAATGTCACAAAGATGTTGGAGAAGGCGGTTTGTGAAACTGTTCATCAATCTGACATGCAGTTTTTGCAAAGTATACTTGCCCCTTTAAACTTGTTAGGACTATAAATATTTTGTAAACTTGCACAGCAAAAGAACAGAAAGTATTATCCACATGAATTGTTAGCATCTGATAGTACGACTGTGGCTCTTCTATCATTGAACCAAAGCACTTATAACTCATACAGTAAGCATGCAATGTAGCACTGCAGGGTCAAAGCATTCAGCATACTTCAACAGTGCTCAAATCACATCACATTATTCCGTTTTTCACAGCCCCGCTACTAACATGAAATCATTAACGTCAGCCTGCTGCTAACAGTCGTTCAACCATGTGTGTACTTTTCTTTCATGGCATCCATCCCTCACCTTGCAGCACACAGCAGCATTGTATTACTCTCACACCTTCTTTAATGGCCCGGATTTGGCAATCGTTCGCCTTAAGGCATACAGACCTCGGAAAGTGTTCACAATGTCATTAATAGTCCTGACAACAGCTTAATGAGCCTCTGCCATCTGTTTATGAAAGCTTCAGGGAAAAGCAAGAGAGAAACAAGAAAATCAGATCCAGTAGCGATTTCCAGCTGTGTGAGTGCGCCTGATTTCCACTTGAACAGCTCTAAACACATGAGGACATTTTAAGTGTAGTGACTTATGCAGCGTCATCCACAGTGAGTCAGTGACTGAGCCTGGGCTGTCTGCCCGGTATCAACAGCCTCTAAATCACTGGCTTCAACCATCAGACCACACTACCTCGCCTTTAGCTTCCTCGCCCCTCCTTCTTCTGTACCACCCTGGAGTGTCCTTAGGCCTTGTTTGGCTAAAGTATACACATGGCATGAGTAAGTGAAGCCACCCAGGGCTCCCTAGCGTGGTGGCACGAGACACATACCGTGTTGCACAAGTCGTGAAGACGGAGTCTCCTGTAACTGATGGAGCTATAACCAGTGTCGTAGAGTAACAGCTCCGTGGAGATACGTGTAGCAGTGGTGGCTTCCATTGCTTCTCTAAGGAAATGTATCAGAGTGATCAATCATTTGCTTTAGATTGATGCCTTCCACAAGATTCAACACTCTTCAGATTCCATTTCAGAGAACTTAGAAGGGGTTATTCCACCTCTCGTGGGTCTCAAATCTCCCACTTTTCTTTGATCATGTATTCTTCT
Organism: Stegastes partitus; assembly: GCF_000690725.1. NCBI lineage: Eukaryota > Metazoa > Chordata > Actinopteri > Pomacentridae > Stegastes > Stegastes partitus. Next base: position 534,615 of record NW_007577768.1, on the reverse strand, counting down.
CTAATCATAAAGTCGACAGAAGACCACGATTGAAGTGACCAATGCTTGGTCCTTTTAGTACTCCGGCTAATTACCTCTGTACTCTGCTTTGAACGGGAGTATTTCCATTTCCTCCCTGTTCCAGTTTCTTTGGTCCTCTCTGAACTCTATAATAGTGAATAGCACAATCCCCCAAAGGCAAGTTAGAGGTTAATGTGCAGATTGATGGCTCTTTGTGGTCACTTGTTTGTAAATGTTTCCATCGGGGTTAAACAGATCCCAAAGTAGTACCATGTTAGGCACTATACATATGTGTGCAAATTGCAGATTCATTACACTGCACTGAAAATGAATTTGGTGGGATGGGATGGGTCGGGCGGGCGGTAGGCTGGTGGTAAGTGCAGTCTGGTGTGGGCAGCAATGATGGTGGTCCCTGACTGTCGATGCTCTCTCCCTTCTTTCCCTCCCTTTACTCCCTCTTTCCCAGTACCCCGCCGTCCTCAGCCCATCTGTTCCTGCTTGGCCTCTCAAGCTCTCCATCAGGTAGGCCCGAGCTATTGAGTGCTCCTTCAACTCATGGCCTCTGAATAAGCCAGGCAGAGGAGTGTGTGTATATGTGTGTGTGTGTGTGTGTGTCTGTGTGTGCACATGTGCACCTGCAAGTTTTTTTTAATGTACTGTCTAAAATGTTTGATAAAGGAGGGCCCACCTATGTCATTAGCTGGCTATCAATTTGTCTTTGAGCAGATCAGTTCAAGTAAAAATATCCGGCACTGTTTCCACTTATTCTTTCTAATACTGACCAGCAAGAGCAGATTTGCTATCTAAGAGCAAAATTTCAGATCTAAGCAGTGTCTTCCCCTTTCTAAGCAATTTATATCTTAATTAGAAAGACATAAATGATCCCTAAACGTGAACATTTCATCTGAGAGTCATTCAAACAAATTAGGTAACAGATGCATCAATCAGATGAATCAGTTCCACCCTTATTTAAATTAAGCTAAGAGAAAATATTTTACTTCTATTATTTGAAAAAGCAGCTTTCAAGGTGGTCCTCAGCATGAGTTTGATTGGCTCGGTTGTGCTGCACTGTACAATTTCTCTGAAAACTGGAGATTACATGCTTTTCCCAGGAATTGCAGTCAATTGTAAAATCCCAGTTTGCACTGGGATCATTTTACAACAGAAAAGGAAAGAGGTGACTGGAACAGGGACTTCCAAGAAGGCCGTTAGGTGTGGAATCAGTTTGAGATTTTTCTTTTATTCCCCCTATACAAAGGTTACTGTTTGGGAACTTGGTAAGTTTTATTGTCCCCGGGAATTGTTTCGAGGTGTCCTTTCAGAGTGATATTTCCTCGCTTGGTTCTTTTATATCAAAAAGCCCAAGTGAAAACTTCCTCTTTGTCTGGGATCTGATTACCAAGCATGAGTCATTTTTTATAATGTGCCACCCTCTCATGTCAGGATGTTTTTGTTCTAATCCCTTTCAGTTAGCCCAAGGTACGTCTGCTCCGAAACACTGCCCAGTTATTACAGTATACATTTTCATATTTCCTCCCTAAATGTAACTCAAACTGTGGTCTCCTTTGTGATTTTGGTTCATACAAACCATGGAAGGTATTTGGTGGTAGCTTTGAAGCAATCGCTTTAAAACCGTAAAGTGTCAGTTTTGCCACTGCTTTTGTTAGCCTCGCTCGCTGTGTGACATCAATATGCATCATGATTTATGTCCTGGTGCATTTCCACCTTAAATCTGCTATTATTTTTAATGTATCACCAAACACTTTGATAGTTACAAAGTCTCTGAATTGGTCATACACAACTGCATGTTAGTCAGATTTGTTCTGCCTCCTTGTAGCCTGAAGGCTTTTATTAGCAGCACAGAGAGCTTTGTGTCAGAAGGTGGTCTTCATGCTGGCGACGGTGATGGCAGGTTTGAGTCAGTCACTACGTATTCATACACACAGGAAACCAGATTACTGGGAAAAATCAAGTTCAATTAGGAATGGGTTTATATACACCGCAATAACTCAGTGAGTGTAAAATCTGTATTTGCTGCATGAAATGCATTCATCAGTAATAGTTATATGTGCCACTGAGATTTGAATTAATGAGCTTTTCATGTTATTTGATTTATCATAGGAGCATTTGGATTTACAATGAGAGCAACCTCCAAGTGGAACAGCGCAAAGTTTTTGCTTGCTGTGTAAATGTATCTCAGTTTTACAGACAGTTTGCAGGCCAACTGTGGAAACAGACTCCTTTGGATACATTTGTTTTTGTGTCAGTTTCAGTTTTAGTTGAACTTTGGACACAATCATTAGGACACATTAATGTGCAGCTATTCCTTCTTTTTTTTGGACTCCTAAATTACAACCATAGCAATACTGTCCTTGATTTTTCTGTCTTGCATGTTGGCACATGTTAAAACTCCTTTAGAAACACAAGCGCATGTATACAACGCCAAGAAATGCTATTTCTTGTCGATGTATACTTTGTTTTCTCATCTGATTGAGAAAACCAAAATGCTCATTTAAATTACATTAAAAAAACATCAACGTAATGCAGAAGTCTCACTATAACCCAGCTCCAAAAGTGCATGTAAACACCCTGAGTGTGATTGAGCAGTTGTGTCCCCGGCCTCAGACCTCTCTCAGCAGGGTTCATCTCAGACAAATGGGGTCAGTGCCCTGTCTGCCACTGTATGCCTCCTCCCATTCCTCAAGCCCTCCGTCACATTGACACATGGACAGGCAGGCTGTCTTATATGAACCTCACAGATGTCCTCCATACATTCGTGTGCGAGGACCAATCTGCACGCGAACACAAAACACGCAAACAGTTGCGGGCCTATTACCACCGAGCACTCGAGAACATAAACACGGCTTCATTATCTTCATCTTCACCCTCACAGCCATTTAGAACAGACAACAAATTAACAAAAGTCAGTGACCATAAACACAGGCTACATGTTTGTACTTTCTTGTGGGAAAGATCATTTTGTAAATAATTTTGGAAACAAAGGATAAATCAGGACAGTGTAAAATGCAAGTTTATCTTCAGCTAATTGCAAAGATACAGAGCAGAATTTTTTGGGTGCAGTCCTCACTGTGCTACATTCCAGATGCTGATAGCAGCATTGGACCACCAAGGATTTTAAGTATACTTACATGACTTGATATGTACAAAGACTCTGATAAAACGTTTGCCTCTGCTGCTTATCCATCCTCTGCTTGTCAGAAGGGCAGTGCTGCATCTGTAAGGCGACATGTCTTATTTGAGTTGCCTATAAGCACAAGTTTGCAGGCGATGAACACTGCAACTGAATTTAAAAAACTGAATTTACAAGATGAAGGCCTTCCTGCTTGGAAAACAGCAGGACTGGGCTATGTCTTCAGTAAAAATTTGATGAACTCGAGTGAATAGGTTGCAATAGTTTAAATATGATTAATGATGGAAAAAGCTGAGCAGCAGTTTGAAGGCTGTTATATTCATGTAGATGATGATGTCCTAAAACCAGCACAAATAAAACCAAAATGATGTGCATGCTGAAAACGGCTAGAGGTAACAGAGAAAAAAAGAAGCCTTTTTGTTCTTTGAGTGAGTCGACCCTTTCATTTAGGGATGTGATCTGAGAAGGTCTGTTCGCTACAAGTGCTACACATAATTGTGAACAGCAGTATTTGCTACATGGACTGCGGCCGGCTTGAGCAGGTGTTTAACGTCAGCACCCATAGATGTAGCATTTGTGGTAATGTGCTGTAAATTGATGTCTTTTTATTCACCCTTTGGCAGAAGAATGTAAAGAGGGAAAATGTGGTGCTTTGCCAACATCAGGCCACAACTGGAATCAGTGCTCCTGAGACACAGCGCCTTTGATTAGTAAGGTTGCTGCGATTTTAAAGGCTAAGACGTAGAAACCATATGGCATGGATTTTATTAAGATGCTAAATGAACTGAGCCTTCATGTTCTTGTGGTGCACTCAGCCCACCAAAGAGTTCTGTGAATTCTGATATCCGAAGACCAGACTTTACCACACGGGTGAGATGAACTAGCTTGCAGATTGGAGGGTGGACTGATTATAAATCATTTGTGCAGCACAGTGCAACATTCAGATGAATTTCAACACTTGTCTCTCCTTGGGAAAGTGCATTTTTTCCTACCAGTCTTTCACAACCTGTGGCTTGCATGCTATTTCAAAGAGAAGCAGACTGCCAAGTATCACTGCGTACTCCAAATATTTGTGTGGTCATCTGGACAGTACTGTGCGGTTGGATCACATCAGTAATGTTCAAACACTCTTGAACCTGCTTCATGTTCTGCACTGTGCTCTTCAAGTGTTGTGCTTTTATTTCGTTCCTCCTTGAAAACCATTTTTTAAGGGGGGAATCTTTTTTTTATTGTCTCCTGATTTCTGTTATCTGCTCTACTGACAAAGCAGCAGTGACATTTGGTACAAATTTGACACGATTTTAATGGGAAGCAATTTGAGTTGGCTGGACAAACACAAACAAGGGTGATGCTGTTATCTGATATTCAGATCAGTTTGTGGATCAGTGCTGTTGACTAAGTGATTACTTTGGAAGGTGCTGAGATTTTCAGCTCTTACTTTTGAGTCTCTGGTTTTTTTTTGAGTGTTTGGGGGAAAATACTCTCCTTGCCTTTCTCTTGGATCTATGCTTTTGCTGTGTGGTTTGTTGCTGTTGTGAAATTTCAACTCTATTACTTGTGGTTCTTACAGATCACAGGGAGGACAGGGCTGCTCCAGAGCTGAAGCCGGTGTAGGAAGAACAAACAGTGCTGCTTTATCTGATGGGGTGTGCATTAGACTGACATGACACCTGCCATGAATATGAGGTGAGTCTTTATGAATGTTTATGACTGTTTTCATTAGGCGTCATTTGTTCATTTTACTGCAAAATTAACATTGTCTCAGATATTTTTGTTATGACAACTTGACATTTATCAAGAGGGAGGGTTAGGGGCATTATATTATGATTTACTGTACATGATTTTTTTTAAATCTGGAATTTTTATTTGATATAATTACAGTTGTTTTTCCTGTGTTTTTGAGATTACTCTTGAGATACTTTTCCTTAGCTACTGGATATCTATCTATCTATCTATCTATCTATCTATCTATCTATCTATCTATCTATCTATCTATCTATCTATCTATCTATCTATCTATCTATCTACAAATACTCTCATGTAAAATTAAGGCTAGAAAATGTATTTGAATTATGGATATGGGTTATTATTTTTCATCATTTAATGTAATGTTAAGACATAAAGGTAAAACATTTCTTTAAGTTTGATAAAGAAGCCTGCTAGGTCTTGTTTATGAGAGGTTATGCTGTCTTGTTTAGAGTTTTAATCTCAAAGATTTTCATCAAAAAAAAAAAAAGAAGTCTTCAAACACCGAATGAGGTAATATAATACTGACTGAGACTGTGGCCCACTGATGAAATTACATGAACGTCCTTGCATTTACAGTCTTACAAATCAGGTGGCTGTGGCAATATTTATATATAAAATCTGAAGCCACGCAGTTGTGATGTGTGTTCTCACTCTGCAGCTCACCTGTCTGTGAAGTGACAGTAACCTTCAATGCCCTCTGTGTTTGTCAGAAATATGCTTCTCTACCATCTCTCCAATGCTTAGAGGATGCATGTGTATTGCCTTGTGGATAAACACAAAATAAAAGCAGGTGGAATTAATGATGTCTCAGTTTCATGAAGTGTCCCAGTATGTCATGACAGAGAACCAGCATGTACAGAAAAGGAATCGCCTCAATTTGGAATGCAGTCATCATTGATACACCTGTACTTTCCCTACTATAATGAGTCAAAATATCAGCCATGAAATAGATATGATTCATGATCTGCTCCCTGAAACATTGCCAGTTTTGGTTGAAACTGCAAGAGGATAACTAAATGTAGGAGCATTTATCAGATAGGCCTAGAATTAATTGAAACTTTTCAATTTGCACACATGCCAAACACTTTGCCCTTTCTTTTTGTTTCCTTCTTCGTTTTATTTTTCACCGTCAACTACAAAGCTCAACATTTTACTTTGCATCATTCCAAACCTTGTGCTCACAGGGTTTGGTCGATCCAGCTCTCTTTGGACAGCTATCACAAACAGTGCAGCATCATCTAGTGACCAAAATAGCATCTGGCTCAATGGACATTCACAGTATACAAACTTCTATCGTTGTTCAAATACAGTTACTGTAAACTCCTGGTTGAGTCATCACTCCTGAAGACCTCCAGTATAGATGGAAATGTAACTCGAGAGTTTAACACAAACTTGAACACATAAAAAAAATTGAGGAAAATAATTACATTTATTGGAAACGGCGTGGTCTCCAAGATCAACTGCAAAATTCTGGACATCCTTAAATCACTGTGACTGCAGCCTCATTAGCAAGCAGCAGAGGAGAGGAAGCCATATTTTAGCAAATGTTTGCATATCCAAGTGTGACAACTTCACCAGTGGCCAAACAGAGAGGTGTCATGTGTTTGTAACTGTCTTTGTTGAATGCTTAGCAACCAGTGGTTTAGACATTTATGACTCTTGTAGGTCCACAGGACTAAATGACTTTCCATCATAACATGCAGCTTAAAACATTTCTTTCACACTTTAAACTGCCAATGGACTGCAAAACATTTTGCTTTTTGTAAAGCTAGTGGGCAACCCTGATGTTAAATGTTATTTTTTTAACCATATAAATCTTATCGGGAATAACTTTGTTATCAAGGAAAAATGGCCATGGTGGTAGCATTACAGTATCAGGAAGAACAATACAACAATAGACATACAAACAAAACAGAGTCTACGTTCGATTTTATGCTCTTGCATCGGCTAACATATGCTTAAATCCTAGGCGGTGCAGTTGGTCCCACAGATTTGATGAACTTCTCCCGCCGTTGTAGGTTTTTCCCAGTGGAGCTGCTAGATTATACCACTACTTCGGTTTGTCCACTTTTGAAACTGACACCCTTGTTTACATTCGGCTAGTTTTTGTGCAAGGTTGTAGAATTTTTGTATTCGTGGTTCTTTGTGGTATAAGTGAGATCAGACACAGTAAACCCAGCCAGTGGATATTATTTATTGCATTGACTTTACAACTTGAAATGTATGTTTTCTTGTTCTGTGGTGTCGGAGTGATGGTCAGTACACAGTCAGTACAATTTGACATTTCGAACTAACAAAATATCACACAGCGTTTTAAAGCCAAATACTATATTGACACATGGATACATGAAGGAGGCAGTGCAGTATACAGATTATGCCAATGATAATTGTTTAGCAGGTTGTTTGGACTGGCTGTGTGTCACAGTGCGGAGTCCTGGCTAAATATTTACTGGGTGCCGGGGGGGTTAGAAGGCATACTTGGCCGAGCTCGTGTCTCTGGTTCAGGAGCAAAGAGACGAAGGAGGGGTAAGATGGTGAAGTCATTGCCACCGACTAATGTCATTAGCGAGCCACTGACGTTCACTCCTGACCCTTTTACCATTTAGGGGGCCCTGGACTGATATGAGTGTTATTGACCCAGAGGCCATGCGTGGCATGTTTGGGGTCTGCAGAATATATCCCAAGCTTTAACCTATACAACGCAGCCAATTATAGCTGCGAAAGGCCAAACAATACAATCCATCAGTCAGGTTTCTTGGGTAAACAGGAGTGGGCGGCCCATGTCGGGGTGTAAACTCCAAATCCCAGAGAAGCTAAGGGTCAGTAGAGCTGTTTGATTGTCTAATTGGGGGTTGGTTGGACTCTGTGTGAGTGTGTGTGAGAATGAAGGCCAAAAAGAGAGAGTAAGGGACACTGTGCATGCGATTGAGTGTGTATATGTATGTGTGTGTGCGTGTGTGTGTGTGTGTGTGTGTGCATCACTGCTCAAACACTATGGGTCTAGAGGCACCAAGACACCTAATGAATGTGTGTTTGTTCTTCAGACCCCACACACCTCTGTTTATTTGAACATGGGATAGTGTTCCTGAGCTGTTTTATCCTCCCTGTGTTTGCCACTTAACACGTGCACCGCAGTGCTGGCCTGTGCAGCAGCGTGCACAGCATTTTTATTTTTTTTTTTAAAGAGAGAAATATCAGTCGGCCTGATGATAATGATAGACAAACAAACTTTATCTTGTAGTTTGTGGATACAGCGTTCTTCTTCATTATTGTTCAGTCTTCATTATTAAGCAGGTTTATAATCCAAACAGCTCCGGTGCAGACTGTGCCAAAGGCAATGGGCCAACGGAAGATTGGCGGTCGGTTTAGTGTCAATGATGTGGTGATGTGGGTCAGGGATAGCAGCAGCAGCGGTCATTGCACAGTGGCTAAGAGCCCAGTCAGACCACCAGGGAGGAGGCCTTCACCTCCTTCCTCAGCCATCAATCACTCACAGAGACATAAGCAAAGATAGATACAAGCAAACACAACCAGACGCTCATCCTCGCACCTTGCCATTATGCGTAATTTACACTTACATTCAGCCAGAGTTACCTACACTGAAAATATATTGTAATTTACACTGTGCTGTATATTATTCATGCCAGATCTTTGGTTCACAAGCACTGATTGACGCACCATGTGGTTCTCATAAATGACCAATGTGTATGTTTTTAAATGTTCTGCTCTTTATTTTGTTCACGGGCACTGTCATTTTTTACTTAGTACCACCAAAATGTTACGGAATAAACCCTAAAAACCCAGGGTATGCTTGAAACTAACGAGTTACAGTGGATATGTGTCGTCCAACCACATCAGAAAGCAAAAGTGTTTCTAGCTATGAGTCAGGCTTGAAGCCAGGATGAAAAACCTGCTGTTATAGAGAAGAGCAAGACATGATGATCCAATACATGGATAAGTTGCACAACCCCAGGAATCATTTTGTCAAGAGTGAAAAAGTTCACATATTATCATTTCTCACTTCCATAAACCTGCCAAATGCTATGTAAAGTGAGGATGATCGTCAGACAGTTCAGGAAAGTTACAAAACTTATGAACACTGCAGGGCACAGCAGGATCTGTAGACTGTGTTTTTTTTTCACAGACATAACTGCTTTAAGTGTGTCTCCAGTTTGGAAAGAAGTCCGACCAACGACATTTATCTATTACCATAAAATGTATATTTTCTTTCTACCCTTGAGATCACCAGAAGCTCGTTATAGTGTGCAGCATATGAGAGTAAAAACTCATCACAACTGATTTTAGTTTTGTTCCTAATGACTCTATAATCTGTATTTTTTGGTTTAGGTTTATTCACTTCAGTCTATGATTTGTAAAATATCCAGCCTGTCAAATTTTGCCTGTAAATAACAATAAAGTAGGCTTTGTTTTTGTTTTTTTATATCTTTGTCCCGGGTGTTTCACATTGCCATAACGGTTCCCTTTGCACCAATCCAGCACAGCTTTATGTCAGTGATGCTGAAGTGTGTCTTTGACCTTTAAGACCTGAGTGTGTCTTCAGTGGAGGCCTGCTACTCATCTGGTGTTAGCTGTTTCATGCTGGTATCATAACTGACAGTTATTGTTTCTGCTTATCTGCACGACATTCATCTTAAAAGGGGCGATGAGAGGGATGAAAGGAGAGTCTGGAGGTGCTGATGAATTTGTGAAAAGTCGATATTTATGGCGTCTGCAATGGCAGTGTCTGATTCAACGTTACGGTAACGTTAATATAAATTTGTAAATGCATGATATTTAATAAATAAAGCATTCAGTTTGTCTTATTTTTATCAACTTCACACACTCACACCACTCGCATATGGATATGCATGTACTACTCCTACACACACACACACACACACACACACACACAGGCTGCCCTAATGTAGCACCTCTTTAATTCACACCAGCACTTGCTATTCTTTGCTGGTGGTGTGATAGTATTCGCTGAGAGTCATTCCTCCTGAGTCTTTCAGTTGCCTGAAACACTCTACTTCAGTGCAAGGCCTTATTGCCCACCCAAAGAGGTTATAGGGATTCTCGACTGCCCTCTCTCTCCCTAAGTGGGTGGTCCTCTGGGGTATGGCTGAGGCACAGGTGGAGCATTGTAGGGGTGCTCACAAAAATAACCCCCCTCACTCCTCACCAACAACCCCTCTCCCCATCCGCTTTTTTTTTTTTCTTTGCCACGCCTGCCCTATGGAAAGGTGGACTACATTTTGCAGAACCCTTCATTAGATCATTACGGCGCAAATGTTGACATATACAAACTTGCGTGTTGGCCAAAGCTGAACAAATTAAATGTCCACGTCGAATACAGCGTCAATCTTCGATTTCATTTTTTCACAGTGCCATCATAACAATGTACATCGAAAATGAAAATGAAAGTTCTCATCTATGTGCAATGAACTTGTGTTATGTCAAAAAAAATAAATAAATAAAATCCCCCCCCCTCCCATACTAAAAATATTCCCATGCTCTGGTTTTGTAAATAATTACAGTTCTGCTGAATGTGTTTTATAAAGTTTACATGGTAGGTTCAGTGCACCCTATCTGTTGTTTGGAACCCTGCAAACCACCAGCAAGATGTTGACATATGGCAGCTCTGGTGTAGTGCACAAGGCATGGATTACTTGGGACCATAATAAACAGGAGCATAAAGAGGGATCTGTGCAGAAGGGGTGCCCTGCGAAGGGAGAGTCTCTTCGGGACCTCCTTGTCTTAATATCACTGTGTCTGCCTCCAGCTTTCTGAAACAGTTCAACCCCCTGGGTAGGTAGCGATGCAGGAGGTAATCACTCTCATCCTATATGACTGGACTGTGCGACTTGGTTGGTAAAAGGCTGTCAGCCACCTGTTCGTATGTGTTAACAGAGTGATTTATTGTTAAAGGTCTGAACCGCAGTGATGGAGACAGACAAAGAACACACGTCTTGATAACCTTACGAGCCCCGAAATGACAAGATAGCAACAATGTACCACTGAAATAATGAAAAGGTGCTTTTTTTTCCCTGCCATGCCACACAGTTGACATAAAAGCTCATAATAGAGACATATTTGTGCGAGAATACAGCAGGTGCTCCCCATAGTGAAATTGCATTTGCTAGTTTGCACAAAGACTTGGCTGTGTGCTCCATCCACCTGCACTTGGGTAAAGAGATGCCAGAATTTCTGATTCAATGAACCATTTATACAAGGTCGAGTAACATAGTGGTGTGCCTGCTTACCACCTGTACACCGATGCAGGGCGCAGTGTGTGAAAAAACATGAAGGGCTTGTTAACTTTTTTGTCGAGCATCATACTTGCAGAAAAGTACTTCGAGGATTGACAACTCCAGCTCTGCTGCCAAAACACGCAGTGACAGGTATTTCAGGCAATGATGGGAATGTCGTAGAATCAGCCAACTTCATGTGAGGCTAAGTATCCATTATCAGAGTTCCTATCCTCTGACGTCTCACATAACTTCCTGCTCAGATCTTTGCGAGGGCCAGATGGTTACATTGGCCACTGGGGATAGCAAGAAGCCCAGAGAGACAGTTTTACAATGTGCAATTACGGGACAGATAAACTAAACGCTCAACAAAGCAAGGCATTTCCAGATCCTTTGGCTTCTAGACTTTGATAAGCTCTGCAGGCTGCATTCCTTGGCCAATTTACTGTCTTCAAAATTGAAATACCAGTACTAATGAACGCTCTTACTGTAGCTTGAATGGAAGATTTTTGTCTCCGTTTAATGAGGGCAGAGTGCTGTAGATATAGTGTAAAGCATGCTTCACTGATCCAACTGGGGAACCATCAATGTGTGCTTAAAAAGCTTTGCAAAGCACTCAAAGCTGTCTGATTTGTTTTGGGCCTGGTCAAATGCCAATTGATGCTAGGGGGGATAGAGTTTCTTAACCAATGAGCAGGCCTCCACATATTGCTACACTCTGAGTTCAGCCTGTTTTGTTCCACATTAACATTTCACAGAGAGATCAGGCGCCTGCCCTCTGTGCTTTACCCCAGGGAGCAAGAATCCCCCACAAACTGACACTGATACAATCTCCAGGTAATGGCTGCCTGACTGCGAACCAGAGGCTGTCTGAGGATATAATGTTTGTGTGTGTGAGCATAAGTACGTGCACGTTTGACTCCAGGACGTATCCAGCACCACTGGTGTGGTCACAGGGCCAAAGTTCATTCAGGAATGTGTGGCCCGGGGTCGAGAGGTGCTATGGCCTCCGTTAACGGTGAGGGTAGGATTTCAACCTCCACCCTCACCCTCACCTCTTTCTCCAGGCTGCTCTGCCACTTCCATTTCTCACCGTGACACGCGTGACGACCTCCACCTTTTCAGTCAGGTGACGGAGGCTTGACAGAGGTGGAGGAAGAGCCGACAACAAAGCGGGACGGCGGGGTGTTAAAAAACAGAATTAGACGGCGGTGGTTTGGCGGTGCGGATTTGTTGATGTGTTTAATTTGTCTTGAAGAGAGTCGGTTATAAAACATGAAAAAACATTGTGGGAAAGACAGAAAACATCTTTTATGTGGGAAGGGGTGTGTTGATGGTGCAGTGGTGTAAATGCGTGGTGCACTACGACTCGTCTACATTTGGAGCGAAGCAGTCTAGTCAGCACAATGACTCAAATGGTGCGCATAGACACAATTATGGGGTGCTTTACGGTCGTGCTTCCTATTGACAGTGCTTCATACTTGTGTTTCACAATACTCCAGATGGGAGTGCTGCACGTTCTACATTTATGTCTAATATACTTTGGAAATCATATAAAAAATACTGCAAACATCTAAGAATACATGCATTTCCATTTTTTGGTTGCCAAAGTATATAAAGTAGTTTAAATGAGTTCATTTGTGACAAACAATGATGCTAAAATGTTGTTTATATGTTAATGCAACATTAATAATATAATATGATATAATGTAAAATGATTCTATCTGTGAAACTTTTGCTTATTGACTTGATTTTTTAGTCAGTTTTACTACAAATATACACATTAGTTAAATAAGCTATAAGATATATGTTATATGCAATATGCTGCCTACAAACACATTCAACAGAAAGATACTATCATTCATTTGTCGTGTTTCTGTCCACATGTCTCAGTTTATTTGCTCTGTTTTGGTCTCTACCAATTCCAAATTAAGAGAACTGGCTGCTTATAAGGTAAATGCTACTCTATGTTGCCCAGCTAGTTGTAAACTTTGTCATGACATGTTGCCATTTGATGATTCTTAATCCTAAAGAAATGTGAATAAATAAAGCTATACAACCTCCTCTACCACTAGACATCCAACCGTGTTTATCTAGTGCACAAATTATCATGAGTATGTGACTCTGAGGCATCCACAGAGCTCGTCTCAGTCTCTCTCAGCTTTAGCAGTGATCTGTTGGAGTAATTTATGGTATTAATTGGTGCATCCTGCAGATATGGACCCAGACAGTGTGTGATCCTCAGACAGGACGGTGCTTCCTCCTCCAGTAGTCACGTCTTGTCTGAAGGATCAGTCTGGCGAGGTCATCCAGACAGAGAGGGAGAGAGGATCTCTCTCGTTTATGATGCTCCTGAGTCCAGAACTGAAAAATGTTGTACTTTTTTTTTTTCTCTACTTCCATCCTACCTGATGTTATTAGCAAATGTTGTTGACATCTTTTTCAGATTTGTCAGTCTACATTTTTTGCGCTTGAGTTTCAGTTTTTTCCTTCACTATGCTCAATCTTTCCCTTTCAGTCTGTTTATTTCCACCTTGCCGTACCTTCCCCCAGGCTTTTCTGCTTTAGAAGAACACTTTTCACCTTTTTAATATTTTATAATTTCTTTGACATCAATTCCAAAGCAATGTTCTCCCTCTTGTTTTTTTGTGCCTTTGCCGGTTTGCCTCCTCGCCACTTTCTGTCTCGCTCCCTCTGTCTCTGTCTCACTGCTGGTGTTTTTCTGAAAAATAACAAGGTCTGGGTCTGTGCGTGTGCATGTGTTTTGCGCTGGCTGCATAGGCTGGATGCTCTGGCTGCACTGGGCTGGCTTCTTGTGTGGTCCCCCGGCAAACTTTATGATTTATTCAGCTAAAGGCAGAGGAGCACGACCCCCAGTGACCACAGAGAGAGAGCTGCACGTGGGTTTAATGATTTCACCACAAAAATGTCTGCTATGGCTGGGCCTGCATGGAGCTCAGAGCCCCCCCCCCCGGCTGGATGGTGGGGTAGGGGGGTTTGAAAAGAGAGCTCGGCTGACCAGCCTGAGTCAATACAAACGCTTACCGCTACACGTCTACTTGCTGAGATTACGAGGGAAGAAGAGGACAGACAGAAAGCTACATCCGACTGGCATGTTCCAAATGTTTTTAACTCCCATCTTTCAACTAGCGCTCAGTGATTCCTGTATGCAAGCTGTTATTCTTTATCACACATTTTTCTTTCTCCATCCCAGCCTCCCCCCCCTCTACACCACCTCTGTGTCTTGTAGCCAGTGGGAGATTTCAGAGGCATTATTGAAATGTGGACACTGAGGATGATGTAACCAAGCTTTCAAGAACAGAGAGAGGGGGGCAGAAATAATAGGTGGTGG
>NW_007577768.1:472541-520056 GCF_000690725.1 Stegastes partitus | reverse complement strand
AGGTTGGGGTGGGGTGGTGGATGGGGGGGGAGGTATTTGGCATATTTTTCTCTGCTGGTGTCCAGGTCTGCTGGCTCAAGAGAGTGACTGCTGAGGGCTTGGATCTGGATGCTACGCTTGGTGCTGCTTCCCTCTCTGTTTGGCTACAACTCCCCAGAACAAGATGATGTCATTCACAGGGATTTGTGAACATTCTTGATAAAGAGACAAAATCACAGGGGCGAGCCCAATTATGTTGCCTGAGTGTGAACAGGTCAGAGAGCCATGCCACTCCTCTTTCTGATTCAGGGTTGCTTGGTCCATCTTGGTGAATCAAAACATTTTTTTTTCTTTTGTTCTTTGAATGCAATGAATGTATGAATCTGGAAAATTCATAGGAGTTTAAGGAGAACTGACTGAGCCACAGGTGGAATTTAAAATTAGTGATGGCTGAATTCCATTCAGTTTCAGGGTCCTGTGATTGAATACCTCAAAGATTTGTGGTCTCTGATAGTGTGCTGTGTTTTTCGCTTTAGTTTTTGATTACCCTTCATAAGGCAGTCAAGTTAACAGACACTAAGTTTAGTCTGTTATACTAAACTAAACCTAAATACATTTTTTTTTTAAGTTTAACACCTCAGTACCCACTTACCTGAAATACAGTCTCTACATCAGAATTGTTTCATAGTGTTTCAGAAAGCCTTGAACCAAGAAGCATCACACTGTGACTGTTTTCATCACTGATGAGTGGAGCTCCACCACAAAAAGCGACTAAAATTATAAAATTTTCACAGCAAATTCACCACAGGATGGAAACCACAGGTGTCACCGATAACATGAATAGCAAGCCCATTAAATTTAGCTTCTTTTAATTCAGAGTCCTGGTTTTGCACTGCTGGTTGACACTTATGGCTTAATGTGACACATAATGGAACTGAGCCACTGTCTGTGAAATTTACTTCACATCTACTTGTCGTTCTGTGGCCTGTATAAAAAGGTCTATTTGGCTAGTGACATGAATCTAGTGTGCTCAGTTCAGCTTGAGGATATTGTGTTAAAGCTGCATTAACTGTTTTTGTTTTTTGTTTTTTTTTCTCTCCTGGAGGTAAGTTAGGTTTCTGGACACTTGTCAAATCCATACAGTCATCCATTACTTTCACACCGCTTTATGCTGTAGAGGGTCATGGAGAGCTGGAGTCTATCCCAGCTGACAGTGTATGAGAGGTGGGGTACACCCTGGACAAATCGCCAGTCCATCAAAGGACTTACACAAAGAGACAAACAATCATGCATGCTCACACCTATGGCAATTTAGAATCACCAGTTAACATCCCATGCAGGTTTTTGGACGGTGAAAGGAAGCCAGGGCAGCTCAACATTCAACCATCTTTTAGCTCCAGTTTGGTGCACAGAGAAGTATGAGAAGTATGACCACTTAGCCTCAAGATTGACTTTGTACAACAGCTAGATGCTAATTTTGTCTAATGTTCAAATGCTAAGCAGACTTTGATTAAAGTTGTTTTATCAAAGCTTGTTTGCTGGAAGTGTGAGCGGTAAGGTACTACTGATGCAAACAGCTAAAAGAGGCTTAAAAGGTGAAAGACTCCACAAGGTTTGATAAAAAATTCTGGTGGGTTTGTGACAACAAGCGACACATTTTGCTCGACACGCAGTAGTTCAATTCATTGATCTGTGAATATTCAGCCAGAAAGAGTCACAGCGAAATTCATATGAGAGCTTGTTAGCTGTCAGTGACAGGACAATAAATTCACACAGTTTATTTAGGTAATGTAGTGAATTTGTTCCGTGAACTTCTGTCATAAGTGTGCCTGCAAACCGCTGTGTTTTGCAGAGCAGTTTATATTTACACAAGAGTTTAAATAAAAGCGGATGGTGACACACACCACTCATTTAAAAACTTCCAGTGGTACACCAGAGCCAAAGTTTCACTTCTCCCTTACACTGATCACTGAGTCCCGTTAGAATAAATTAATTTTGGGGCAAAATTTCAGTTTTAAATGCTGCAGAGGTCTGTTTGTACATGCAGACCTCTGCTTAGTGCCCCCTGCTATGGACAGAAGCTCTTGCGGGGCAGTATCACTTACATCACAGCAGGTTTTTGTCTGTGTCCGCAGGACTGTCTCCCAATCGTCTCAGCATGTGTGTCAGAGTGAAACCATATCAAACCAGTCATCATTACAAGCTCATTCCACAACCCCAGGAGGGATTACACAACGGTCAGTGCATAGTGGGTGTGACACAGGCTTCTCCGTCAACCCCAGGCTCAGGGCTCACAGTGAGTAATGAGTCCACCCAGCAGAACCTAAGCACACGCCCAGGGCCCAAGGAAATGTATGTGCTCACCATGTCTGGTATGACAACCCCCCTCCTCGACTAGCCAGGAACAGAAACTCATATCTGCTTCTCTGTCTTTGATCCCAAACAATCCCTCCCACAAAACATATTATGTGGTTTTTATATGGCAAACTATGTAAGGTTTAATGGCTTATAGCATCTCATAGCTGCACAGTAAACACACAACAGTACACATAGACACACACATGCCGTCTCTGTCTGCCTGTCTACCGCTTTCTTCTGTTTGCATCTCTCTATTTTTTCTATCTCACACACACACGCACACACACACACACACACACACACAGTTGTGCTACCAGGTCCAGACATAAATCAATATGACTCAAAATGCAAAGAAAACATTGACCCCAAACATACAGCAATGATGAAGGCATTTATTTGCTCAGCGGGGTTTGCGCTGATATGTGAACGGACCATTTTGTTTGCGGAGAAAATGGAGGTGAATTAATTGATGTGCAGTGCGGTGTAATTTAACGTCCAGGGGCCTCATGAGTCCGTTATAGTTGAGTGGGGATTTCTTCTGGTGCAGCTCCCGGGTTTGCTGCTCAACAGACCTCCATTACTGCGTGCCATGGAGAGAGAAAACTCAGCAGAGGAAGGGAGAAAAGCAGGGAGTTCCACTTGCAGCTCACTTCAGTTGTAATTGGAAAATCCAGGGGAAAAATGTGGTGCGGATGAACATCCAGGCAATGAGACAGCTCTTGTTCTTCTCGTCTTTTTTCTCTGTCTCACCTCTTGTCGTTCTGGTTTCCTCCTCCCTCCCTCTCGCTTCCTCCTTGGAAGGATTTGGTAATACCAAGTCGGTTCCAAGTGTGACATATCCTCTCTCTCCTGCTCTCCGACTCTTCCCTTCTAACCCCCCCCCTGCTTCCCTGCCACCCTGTCCCTCTTTAAGGAGCGTTTGTTTTGGGCCTTGTCACCACCATGCCCTGTGTGATTCCAGCCACGATGGTGGCGAACCGTCTCTTGCTAATTACCGCACTCCAGATGAGTCACAGAGGGAGAGAGACCGAGAGAGAGGCGTTCTCCGCTATTTTTGGCCCCTGACATCGGCCCCATAAGAGACTTTTCCCTCCTCGCCCACCCCTCTCTGTCCCTCTGATCTCAGGACCTCCTCAACAGATGAAACGAGCACTTCGAGGAGGGCCTCAATCACTGGACCCGCTTCTCTGTTTGCTGGCCTGGTGTGAACAGCTGCCTGTTTTGGTTTGTGTCATACACACAAACATTCATACAGAGTGTTTGGGTTCTGAAGGCCACTCTCGGCAGGTCCTCCGTGTCCTATGAGTTATGACAAATGTTATTATGCTCCCTTTCACATTATTTTAGCACATGCTGCCAGAATAGATTGCTGTGTTTTCCTAGAGCATGGGTCATTTGGCCTTTCAGTGTTTGAACAGCTGTAGTGAGCACTCAACATTAATAATTTCACTATGGAGGGAGAGAGATTGGCTATAGATGGAGTCTTTATTAATGGAAAAAGAATTGAGATGGTAACATTTGCTCAGTCGATACTACATCTTACTCTTTGCGGTTTAGGTGATTTTAACACCACAGTGTAATCCATAGCAGATGTGACTTTAATGGGGGATCTACAGGAAACTCAGCTGAAGGTTAGTGTCATGTCTACATTAAGCTGTTGTTTGCCGAATTCATTTATTCTCATGAAAACATCCACATCCACTGGGAGTGATGTGACTAGTGGGAGTGCTTGGTTTCTAAATGTTTATTGGTTGGAGAATAGAAAAACATCCTTAGGGTTGGTGTGCTGGCTGTTACAAATTTCCATTTGTCACTGATGGAAATAAGCGCATTTGTTTCATTTTCACTAAGACACACAGGGAGCAGTAAAAACTGTACTCACACTGCTTTCAAGTCACCACAGCATGACCCAAATTAGACTATGTGCCACTGTTGTAATGACTAGCTACGGCCCCAATTTTACCCTTGACAAGATTTAAATAAGGACCCATTTGCTCTGGCATCAGTGGTGTAGGTAGGCAACAGGCCGGCTGGCCGGACATGTGCTTTCAGCCAGAGCAATCTATCATTACCAGTGTAATAAGGGGAACTGACTTTTTTCTGTCGTACAATTGAGAGCAAAATGAATGCTTCCACACAAAGTGATAATCATGAAGGCTTGCCAAAGGAGAGGCTGCCAGAAATCCACCACTGCTTTCCTTTTCGGTGTTTTATCCTAGCAGCTTAGGAGGGCTCATTGTTGGCTGATTACTGTCTAATTTAGTGCTGACGTCGACAACTGTCGACAAGTCAAATATCTACTACTATATTTATAGTTTTTAATGAAAGGAATAAGATTGTGGATATGAGTAGCTGAAATAAGCGTTGTCCATAGTGTGGCTCACCCTTAGATACAAGGTAAGGAGCTCAGACATCTGGGGGAAGCTTAGAGCAGAGCTGCTGCTCCTTCACATCGAAAGCAACCAGTTGAGGTGTTTCAGGCGTCGGATACGTTTTGACCTCCTGGGTAAACCCCGAATATGCTGGAGAGGTTATATGTCTCATCTGGCTGGCCTTGAGATTCCCCCAGGAGGAGCTAGAAAATGTTGCTCAGGAGACAAACGTCTGGACTGCTTTGCTTAGCCTGCTTTTCCTAATCTGATAGAGGATGCCAGATGCTGCAGTTTATCAGTCCATCTATCTATCTATCTACACATGTGTAGCGTCATTTTGAACTTCTTTTCTAAGTCACTTTTTCCTCTCCTCAGGGTTTGTCATCATCACCTGCCATTCAAGTGAAGGAAAGATATTACACTGTACATCATTGAATATTGTTCTTTTCTCAGCTATTATTCTAGTATGTTTTTCACTTTGAATCTGGGTTTTGGTCAGCCGCTGTGTTGGAAATCGTTCATTGTTGTGTGGTCTCTTTCCTATTTTCCATTGTGTGGTCAAGAGAATTGAGAGGGCCTCGTATAGCGCTCCATCCTGCCCAGTCAACAGAACAGGGGGGCCTCTCACAGCAACCAACAGTCATTTGAAGATGAGGTTTGTGGCTAGTTTCCACCCACAATGCCAAGCTGTCTCTGATTAGACCTGGGATCTAATTTGAGAAGGGGGCTAAGAGTGGGTTTGGGGTGTGGGGGTCTGTGTGGCGCAGCCGTCCTCTCCCAGAGGGTCCTCAGCTCAAGGGCTTGTGTGCTTGACTTTCTCTGAAGAAATACATCCTGATGGTACCGAATAAAATTACCTGCAAAAATGGTGATGAATGGCGGACCTTCCTCCTCTCTCTGCTTTCTTTCCCCCACAAAGTACAGAGGAATCCCCCTTTCTGAAACCCACAGCCATGACGTTGAGGACTATACCCCCCAACTCAACACACACACACATTTGCAGACTCTCCTGGTCCTAGTAATCATGACGCTTGTCGACCCGCTGACCCAAGTGATGTATTTCTGTGCAGTGTGTCACCTCCCTAAGTGTGTGTTCTGGCTCCAGTCTGGGTCATGCATTGTCAGGAATGTTGATGAAAAACGACAGGCCATTATTACATGCCACGGCTGTCCCCTGCTCTGTCCCCCTGCCTCACCACTGATACTTTTGAAAAACGATCAAGCCCACATTTAAAACAACGCTTGCTACTTTAAAACGAACATCCCCCCGCAAGGTCGATCCGAGCACCATGGGGGCTGATTTTCAAGAATTTTGTGGAAAATCAACCTGACAAAATTTCGCATATTTGATTTTTTTCTTCATCAACCACTTCCTCCTGTCTCCTTCATCCTACGTACTCCATTAGGTTTTTATGGACTCGAGTTTCTCTGTAGAGGTCATTGTAGTGCTAATGTTTTGCAGGGTGGGGAACAAAGCGCAGAGCATGTAAAAGAAGCCCGGGTTCCTGAGGGAGGAGACCAAGCAGCTGCAGGCAGGGGGTGTGAAGGTTTAGGTTACCTGCTTGCTGTCTGAACGCTCTGACTCTTCCCCCCACGACTCAGGACCACCTGGGTAGCCGGTGCTGCTCCTCAAGGAATCACATAATGTGGAGAGACATCAAGAGGTAACACACACAGAAACTAAATGACGGTCTCTGTCACACACACACACACACACACACACACAGTGAGGTGATGAACCCATGCGTCTCAAGCCTCCACTGACCCATATCTGCTGAGCACAACTCCCAGGGTCTTGGGTGGATGTCAAGAGGTGTGGTGGCTGTCAGTGGCGGTTGACCCTGCACCAGTTCTCTGATATCTGCTGTCACACATCACTGCCCAGGAAGCACTTTCCTTTCTCTTCTGGCCTCAACACACTTCATCATGCTGTCTGGCTACAACAAGGCTCCGACCTCAGACCGCTGACCAGCGTGTGCACATGTTTGTGTGTGTGCTGAGCAGTGTGTTGGACTGAAAGCTTTGATTGGTATCAGAAATACTGTAAGTACACTTTTACCAGTGTCACATAAGCGTGCCGCACTTAATTTACGAAAACAACAAACACAACACAGAAAATGAAGTACCACTGAGGTTCAAAGTTTTTTCTTCATTTTAGAACTCACAAAACAGTTTCACCTAAAATGCAAACTGTGGCTGTGTATCATGATATATAATTTTATGGTGAGAAGCTTTATAATCTGATGTTTCCAAGGTCAAGAATGAACTTTGAACCTCAACTTGAAAGCCAGGAAATTTGTTCATTGCTTAGAGGAAAGGGAAAATTTGAACACTTACGACTTCTTAAACTGGGCAAATTTCATTAAATGATAAGAATCATGTGATATGACTGAAAGCTCTAGAACAAGTATTTGCAATGGTTTTCTCAAAATCAAGCTGCAAAGTAAAAACACAACATATATATACATGTATATAAGTTTAGGGACACAAGGCAGAGGAAAAGCCTGACGACAGTATAACTTTGTACTTTGGCTGAATAAATGTCACGTAAATATCAGATGCTTTTTCAAGCTCTTCACACATCTTTCAGCATCTGTAATGTTTAAAATAATATACCAAATGACAATGAAAAACTAATGTGACTGTACGAAAATAGCCACAGTAAGTAGAGATCTACAAAGACTTTTCCACAACACTTTACATTACAGCTTCCAACACAGTGTAATTAATCCAAACGTACAGTTTTTGTGCTAACAATGTTGTGATATAGTTTCTACCAATAGATGCTACCAATACATAAGGGGGGAATTTAAACAATGGCCACAAAAGAAGGCCATATAAATCCTTTTATAGGTTGTATTTGAATACTATGTTGTACATTTGTGCCTTTACTTTGTACTTGGCAAAGACAATGTCACTTGCTGTATACTTCATCCCAATTTCTATGTGGACACTAATTCATGATCTTTTATAACAGTTGCACCTTCAAACCTTTACTCTGTCCATACATGTCACTCGCTTGTTTGTTACCCCATATTATGAGAATTATTAAGTGTTACCTCTAAATTAGTGTATGCTTTTTTATGTGCAGCTTCAGTTTCCATCTCAGGAATAGAAAATATATATGTATGTGTGTGTATGTAATTACAGGTTAAGGACTATAAAATAACGACTGTTCCACCCTTGTTCCCTCAACCTCACATCTTGTTTCCTTATATCTACAAGTATGTACTGGTTCATACTGTATTAGTACACTGTTAGCACAAAAACTTGTGTGACTGTAAAGTTAATTACACAGGACGTTGCGCAGATACCTCTTCTTGGAGGTCAGCTAAGAAATCTTCCAAACATCTTTATGTGCATAATGTGTATTTATGTATTAGGTGGGAACATGTATAATGTCTTTCTAACTAAGTTATATGATTTTACATGTTTCTACACTGAGTAATGTTTCAGATAATAAGCAGTTATGGCCACAATTGGTTGTAATCAAGAGAAGTATAGAAAAATGAACGAAGTGGAACACCACAGAGATGGTATCTGTCCATACTGTAGCGCTTATACTGTACAGCACATGTGTACATATGACGCACTTTCTTTCAGTCAGCCATCATTTCCAGCCTTTTAAGAGAACAAGTAAGTCACAGCGAGCGGAGAATAGTACTTGTCTTAATATCTGGAAGCATTTAGATGTTGTTTTTGCTCAGCAAACACTTCAAAGTGGAAAGAGTGCTGTGGTTGACCACAGGGGAATAAATATGGTTTCTGATCAGCTCGCTAATTACCTTCTACAGAGTAAATATGGGTGAAAAAAGAGTAAAGAAAAACATTGTGAGCCACCCTGGTGTAAATGCTTGCCGTTACACACAAATGTGGTCTTCAGATGCTTTATAATCTAAAGTGGTGTGTGTGTGAGCACTGTTTGTGGGTTACTACACTCTAGTGTTCATAATGTTGCTGCAGCTACATAACCCAGCAATATCATCACCAAACGCTGGCCTCCTCTCCTTGTTGACTAATGCCTTGTTTGACACACTTACGCTGATGCAGCCTTTTTTGGTGCTTTATACGCTGCAATCAGGGATCATGGCAGCTTCTGAACATGCACTGATCCGTCCCTGGCCTTGGAAACGTGGATTGTCACTCCTACACACTTCTGAGTGTGTAGTTCCAGATGATTTTAACATCTTGTTTGCTGTTAAAGAGCTTAACTTTATGTTTCATGACATCCAAATAGGGTGTTACGTAAAGGAGGTGGTGACAGTATGACAGGTTTTGTGGTGGATGACAGACCCTTGGTGCTGCACCCACACACACACACACACACACACACTCACACACACACACACACACTGCACTTCTCTGCCCACTACAGTCACAATCTTGAAGTTTCCTGCCAAACCCTTGTTAATGTTGCTGTTGACCACAGTCCAGTTTGGAACATGTGGACTGCGGCTTGACATCCACTTGCACACAGGTCAGGATCATGGGTCAGGATCATGATGTGCCTCTCATGCACCTTCCTCTCTCTGCAATGTAATGTAAACAACTTCAAGTGTATTACACTGGGCTGCTTCCTGCTGCTATGTGTGTGGCATGCTGCGTACGTCAGCTGATGAGACATAAAGTGAGTCTGTTTGCGCAGTTATAAATACATGGACTGTGAATGGAAGCAGCCAAATTACCAAGGACTGTTTTGATTTAACTGTCGGAGTGTGGCATGGAAAATCTTGCAGAAATTGATTATGACATGTAGCTGACAATGACATGAAAATCATTTTTGGATAAGTTAGACTTTCTTTGAGCACGGGCGCCAGGATTGGACGTGTGTTGCAACATGTTTTCCCTAAAGATTGATGAAATCAACAAAGCATAAGAGTTCTGACAGAAAAAAAGCTGGTGTTTTTCAGATACAAATGGGCTTCAGGCTTCATTGGATTTCATCCTTGCTTGTTTCCTCTGTACATCTAAAGCATGAAAGCCTAAGTCAACTAGAAACGGTCGTGTTTGGCACATTTTTTTACACACCACACTCCAAAGTCAGCCAAGTAAACTCACTGAGAAGCATTACCTGCAGTTTTCTTCTATGTGCTTCAGTCACGAAGCTGTCAAGCAAACAAAACCCAACACACAAGATTGTGGATGGCATAAAAATTCAAAACCAAAGTACAGTGTATTAATACAGGTTTAAGCAATTGCAAGCCATTAAAATAATGCCAGAGAGTGCTGTCAAGCATTCCACATCTCGTCCAAATATACTTGTGGGATTCTCGCATAGCTAAAGCTTTGCAGACTTCTTGTACACCAAGATGTAATTGCTTTCAGCAGAAAAAACGTGCACAGTTGTGATGTTTCTTCTGAAATTTTGCTGTCAGAATCAAGCGTTTAACTAATCAAATCTGTGTTCAGTGGCTCGAACCGCTAAATTGCCACCCACATCTTTGATTTGTGAATGGATTCAAATGGATGATTTAAAGAAGTGAAAGTGAAATCAAATGGCAATTTGGTCAGATTATCACATGAGCTGAAGTCGCCTGTAACAACAAAAGCCATTAGTTTAAAGGGAATTACAGAAACAGACAAGAGTCATCCCTGCTCTTATATAACAAGCAGCAGCCTGTGGTTCTGAACATTGAAGCCAAGTTGGAAGTGCCAAAAAGCAGTTCCTGAAATGTCCACTTGAGACTGACTCCAATAGCGAGTCAATCCCCATAGACCCCAGTGTTAAAATGCCCAACTTTACAGAAGAATTAAATATGTTTACAGCCTGGTACAAAAAACAGTGTTGATGTCTGTAGCTGATTTTTCCATTCATGACAGCTGTATGAGGAGTTAATTTTTAAATAACTCACCTGTTTAAATTGGAATAAGGTTTTAAGTTTTGCAGAAATATGGGCATAGCCACTTTGAGTGTCAACTCACAATTACATTCCTATACAACTACACTGCCACTGCTTTACATTTGGAATTTCCAAAGAAATATATGTCCAAACCTTGAACATAGAAAGAAAGTCTTCCAATTTGAAAGAGCTACAAAGTCTGAGGAAGTCAGGTGGGAGGCGTAAATGTGTACAGAACCTTCACCCAGGAGATCAGTGTTGGTGTCCTGTGTGGGATCATGATTCTTCGACTGAAGTTTCATTTTCACTTGTTGTTTACTTTCAGTTTTCACCTGCTCTTTGGTTAGGTTTAGGCACCAAAAGTATGTGGGGAGGTTTAGGAAAATATCTCACTTTGGTTGACACTTTGACAACAATAAATACATCTTAAATGCCTGGTTAAGTTTGAACACCCAAATTACTTGGTTAGGTTTTGGACAATATCC
The DNA here is from genome assembly GCF_000690725.1 of Stegastes partitus. Lineage (NCBI taxonomy): Eukaryota > Metazoa > Chordata > Actinopteri > Pomacentridae > Stegastes > Stegastes partitus. The sequence continues at coordinate 509,022 of NW_007577768.1, read as the reverse complement.
TGGTCTGAAACCAGAGCTGAATTTCTGGACTGCCAGAGTGATGAGTTTCACTAAATCTAATATATAATTTGTTAGGATAAAATATGGGACAGTAAATAAATAAAATAACTGTGAAAGCTGTGTGGACTGGTAACGTATTTATGATACATCAGAAACAAATGTGGCAGAACATAGATTTCATCCAAAACGTGGCAAATGCAGTTTAGTCATTCCCCTGTGGAGACTGGGTTGCCTAGAGACGTATGCATCACACGTTGCATCTCTTTGCTCATTTTTGGATCAGCGGGCAGTTGGGAAGACTCAGGTGCTGCCAATATGGTGACAGCTGGAGCCAAAACACTGACAAACATGCAGTTCAGGAAACCTGTGGGTGACATTATGGGGGGTTCATACATCTTTATATATGGTCAGCGTTATACAACAGAGAAACCGTGTAAGCAAACAAAACACCTCAAATGCACTTCCAGTCAGTTCAGTTTATGACCATCTTATAAAATGCAACATATCATCTTCACTGCTAAAGCTCAGAGACTCCTTTGTTGAGTGAAAAGAGCATGAATTAAAACACAACTGTTTTTTTTTTTCTAGAGGCTTTCACTTGCCATACTGTAGCACATGATTCAATCCTTTTTACACTCACCAGACTGCTCAGTCGCTTTTTGTGCTTGTCACACAAGATAAAGGAACTGAGAATAACCGAAGCACTGATCCTTTCCTCTAAGACTACAAGTGGACCTTCACCTATACATGAAAAATGCTTCCCCACTGAACCCGTTCACATTTAGACCTGTAACATTAATTACAAGAATTACTAATCTGACGTCTTTTCCACATGTTTGCTATTCATATGGCATCTTGTTTTTATCTTGTGCTTTCATTCATAATGTATGTTCATTCTAGGTTAAAACCACATTTCTTTGGACCCGTGATGGATAGTTGAGTTTTTACATAATTCTCACCCAGATTTTTAAGAAGTTACCAACATCTCTCTAATGTCTCCTTCTGCTGTGAAATCTTTTATTTACTTTATTTAATTTCCTAATTCTGTTCAACTAATTGTATACAATTATTTTGGAAAAAAAAAAAAACTTGCTTGTTGTTAAACTTCTTTTTTAACCAAAACCACCGAAACTCAAATTGGCGCTATGATCAATAGCATCTTTGATTTGGAATCAGCAAAGCCTCGAAACTCATTGAAGTGAATCTGCGACGAGACAAAGGCAAAGCAAAGAGAGAAAGTGGCAGAGAGCACGGTGCCATGACCTGGAGGTCATTGGCAGTAGATAATCTGGTATGAGAACAACTGATAGCCTGTCAGTAATGATGGGGCCTAATGCCGGAGAAGAAAAAGGAGGGGAGCCGCAGAAGAAAGAAAGAAACCTACTGAGAACTCCCCTATGTTTTTTGTCATCTGTGTGCCAAATTAGGGTGAGAGGGGAGAGGAAAAGGGGGGGGAGGGTGAGGAGAGCGAAAGAGAGAGTGCAGATGGACCACACCGACTGACTAGTTGGACTAATGTGGACGTTTTCTCTCCAGGGTCAGATATTTACTCTTAATTAGCTGGAGGAATGCGACGCATGAGAGCGGAACAGATACGTTACCGTTTTGGCCGGAATTTCCTCTCCTTCCATGGCATGTGCTGCTTTAACCTGATTAGGTATGGCACTTATCAGAGGAGATGAAAGCACTCGGGAGATCGGTGATGCATTGCTGGACACCCCTGCCCTGCTCCTACTTCACCCCCATTTCCACCATGACCCTCCCCATGGTCATTACTGGTTGTTCCGTGTGTCATGTGTACAAGGGAAACTGGCTCCGTGATTTACAGTAAGGCTGACACTGTGCCCTCAGCGTGGCACTTGTTGTGGGATCAGATCAAAAGGGAGTTTTGGGAATAAACAAGCAGGGAGACTTTCCATAAAAGATGATTTTTATTGAGGGAACTTAAAATGAGATAAACAAGTTTTACAAGGTGGAGAGAGGGGCGTGCTGTTGTCAGGAAGTGAGACGATTTCCAGTGTGTGCAGAGGTTCCAGTGCAGCGAACCTGGCTGCAGCAAGTCAAAGCAGATTTCGTGGTTGCACTCCAGCGCACAGAAAAGCTTGTGGCACTGGTAGGCCTAACTTCTTACTAATGATGGATTAGAAGGCTTTAAATGGCAGATGAGGCTAGTTGGTATTGGCAGGCTCGGTGTGGTATAGCTTTCATCTGGTACATTTGTGGTTTTCAGAAACGGGGCAATCCCAAGTTTGGCTGTGGGCAGACCTATTTTTTCCTGCATTAATGATGTATGAATCTATTTGATCTGAATTCACTCTGAGGTGTTTGTTGATGGGATACAACAAATATTTTCCTCGCTGACCTCCAGCGGTGATAAGTGCCTACATGTCAAGATGGCCTGGTTTTATTTGGCCATGTTTTTTCTATTGGGTTTCGAGATTTATATGACCGCCTTTAATTTGTTTGTGGTGCTCACAACTTGAAAAGGCAGTTTCTAAAAACAACGGGTTTAATTTTAGATGACTTTCAACAACAAAAAAAGTTCTTTCTCTCTATCTCACACAAATTAAGGGCTCAAAGGTGGGGTTTGTTAAGAGTTGCGGATGTTGGGAGCAACTGTTGATAACAGATTGGTGTAAACAGAGAACCGTTGTACTAAAAGGGAGATAACTGCCTATTCTGTCTTAAAAAGCTAATTTATTTACCTGGATAGAATTGTCCTATCAATCCTACATGGAGTCACAATCACTCACTGGAGTCACTTATGTCTTTCTCCATAATCTGCTGGTTTGGTAATAAATAAGCTGTTTTGTCAGAAACTGTTGGAGGATCATAGGACACAAACAAACCTCTCTGACCTGTTTGACCAAAATGTTCTATATCGAGCCCAAACTGTGCTCTCCAGCTGTGATCAACCTCTAAACCCAATATTCTGCCTTCAGGCTTCGCCCTATAGACTAACAAAGATTTGGACCAATCATTACAAATACTTGTTTGTTTCCAATGCGATCTGATCATTAAATGGTCATGTAGAAAAGTTTTGAATTGTTTTTTAATCACATAAGACTTGAACAGCGATTTTTAATGTAATTATTGTGTATGTTTGTTTGTTTGTTTTGTGTTGCTGTCATGGTTTCTTACATCTGTCTGTCTACCAAATTGCCCATATGGGATCTTAAAGTCCCTCTCTGGTTGTTGATTTAACCCCTAAAAATTCAGCTATGTGTTTCCAAACTACATTAAAAGTATATACTCTGAAATATTCTCTCTTAAAATGCCTCAGATGTAACTTTGCGCTGTTGCATTCTCTAGAGTGTGCGTCTCTATGAAGTCCTTGCCTCTCTGCATCCACCTCTCTGCAGCTCAGCACACCAGCTCACCTACTACTCTGCTAAAACACTGTAAAACTACTCTCAGCTACACAGTCACAAACTGTAATATTTCAGTTATTCAGCCATGCAAGTTTGAACAACAAACTGCTTTCAGAAAAATGATTCAGAAAGCCCCACCAAATACACAGGATTGGTTCCCTTGTTCTGTTACATATGAAATTTGAGAAGTTTGAATCCATGTTTTTGAGACAGTCATCGGTACGTGGCAGTTCCAAGGTGGAAATGCTCACTCATGGCAAAAGAACCTGTTTCTGTTCATGATATGCTTTCTCATGTATAAAAAAAAACACCATTTGGACATTCTATAAAAGTATAACAACAAAGCTTTCCTGGAGGGCAGCCTGGTGCCATGAAAAGGCATGTTTGGTGTTTGTTTGCATGATGTCAATGAATAATTCCTTCACCCTGATCTTTAAGCTAACCTTTGTCATTTAAATGTCATTTTAATGTCATAAAATTACCTGCAAAAAGCTTAAAATGTCTTAACTTGACTCGCAATATGTGTTTGTGTGTGTGTCTGAACACTACCAACAAAAACTGTCTTTTTTGTGATTTGTCCAAAGTAAGAGGGACACAGCTTCTGCAAAGACACATTGCTGGGGAAATTGTAACCACATCAGCAGCGTGACTTTGTCTGTCCTTCCATCCTGAACTCTGGTCCAGACCTGACAGATGAAACTTGTTCCAGATCTCCAAAGTGCCCAGAAGATGAATCCTAATGACTTCATCTTGCACCGCCAGAAGGTCAACAGTTTCACTTACCCTGTAAAATGTTGCTACATCTGTAAGATGGATTGACACACATTTTGTACAGTCTAATGAGAGTTCTGACTTTTCCTCATGACGAGCTTGACATTTGGCGGTTTGAGTGAACTCTCTGAGCAACTATTGGATGGATTGCCATGAAATTTTGTACAGACGTTCATGTCCTTGTCAGTAGGAACTGCTGCTTTGGAGATACTGTGACTTTTCATTTAGCATAATTATAGATCAAATTTGTCTAGTCCTTTGGTTTATGATCAAATATCTGCACTGACTAGGGATGGTTTACATGGTAAATAATACACCTGCCTAACAGCAGGAATATCAGCATTTTATATACATTAAAAGTACAGCTGTGCCTAAATGCGGCTTAACAGAGATTTTAGTGTGTGTAGTATAATAATTCAAGTTTTATTAGTCAATCCAGGGTGTATAATTGTTGAAAGTTGCATAAAGCCAATACAGTCTGTGTATTTTGCACACATACTGTGCAGACGTATTACTCTTCATATGTGCGTGTGGAGGACAGAAATGTGTTAACCTTCATGCAGAGGAAGGAGCCAGTGGTCTTCCTATTGATGGGCTCCTGAACATATATTTTTCAGAAAAGCTCAACACAAACAAAATCAATCATCAGCTGTCACACAAATGACCGCTGAAGTGGAACGGCATGATTATACGCTTTCCTTATCAGTGTCCATACATAACCTAACTTGAAAAAATTTTAGAAAAAAGAAGAGGTCATGAATATTCCTTTTACACTAAATAGCGTTGCAATCTGTGTTCCTTCTCTGGTCGTATATTTCACAAAGGGAATGATGTCAGGTTTTACTATTACTGCCATATGCCATATGAGAGCTATCACTTCTGAATGAGAGACCTACCTCTGCTTGTAGCCAGCGGCACATCTGCGCACCTTCTGTGGTGGGCTCTGCCTGTGGTGGGCTTTACTTAAGTGTGTGTGTGTGTGTGTGTGTGTGTGTATGAAGCAAGCAGATACACATGATTCACACAGACACATGTTCACAGACAGTCACAGGTGGGCCTTCACTGTGATAGCAGCAACAAACGTGTCCTTAATGAACATCTAGAACATATTCCCAGCTACTGATCACATGAGCCACGCATCCTGTCCTCTATGTCCGAGCAGACCCAGAGCATTATGGGTGCCTCAGAGCTGATGGCTGCCCTAACGACCTGGATGGATCGTGTGTAATGTGTGTTGCAGTAAATGACAATGAGGTCATAGCCCCTAATTTTCATTTTGTACCCCACACAGTGCTCGTTCCCGGCTCCTACTTACACAACTCTCTCTCTTCCACACACACACACACACACACATGCAAACTCACACACACACTCACACACTGACGGTCTGTATTTGCTCAGGAGTTACTGGAACAGGCCACACTGAAGTTTGGAAACAGAAGGACATCCAGCCTCACAGCCTCCAGGTCTCACGGTTCCACTGATTGACCTGATGAAGACCAAAGACTCCCAATCACCGACTCATTGTGTGTGTGTGTGTGTGTATGTGTGTCAGTACAGTATGTGTGTGGGCACTGCTGAGCGTGTGTGTGTGTGTGTGTGTGTGAACATGCTTGCGTGTGTGCCACCAACTGACCACACACATGGTTTGGATGAGCCATTATCATTTGCACATTAAACTCTTGAAAATACTCCAGAAATTTTGGGGCTAAATCCGTCATGTCCCTCTCTTCACCTTCCTGCTTGTCTTCTTTCCTTAATCCCACACAAGAAGGTCCACGCCAGTGATCTGTCAAGTGTGTGTGTGTGTGTGTGTGTGTGTGCATGTGAAGATAGATACCAGTTGGTATCACAACACAGAGACTGCAGCTTCAGCCTTGTATCCACATCCTGCATCACGGTTACTGCTGGGCTACAACTAACGGCTATTTTCATTTTTATCAATTTGGCCCTTTTTTTTCAATGACATGATATATAGCTTGGTTTATACCATGTCCTAAAAGAGTGAAAAAAAAAATGTCCATCACAATCTACAAGAGCCAAAGGGGACCTGTTCCAATTGGTTGTTTTGTCCGACCAACGTTGTTATTGCATTCAGACAGACGTTAGTTCTGCGTCCAATGATGCAGCAGCGTTACCAGTGCAATATGCGATTGTCTTTACAACAAAACACACAAAAAAACTTGTGATAAGTTCCCAGCCTTGCAAGATTTCTCCTCATAATATTGCTACCTGCTGAGCAGCATCTTGGTATCTAATAAGCCTTCAGAGTCATTGCCCTGTCACTCAAGTGAGACTTCCTGGACTGCATGTTCTTGTTTCACTTGTGCTTAAAACATCCTGCTGCATCCAGAGTAGTCCCTTGAATTTTTTATTTTTTATTTTTTGCAAAAAGTTGTTTTTGGTTTGAATACTCAAAGGCCATTTACAGTAACATAGAACAGAAAAAAGGCAGCAAAAATCCTACATTTGAGAAGCCAGGAGCAATGAATGTTTGGATTTTTTCACTATATAAATTACTTCCAGTTGAAAGTTTATTCTTCCCAACTTTCCATGGCACTCATCATTTATAGGAGTTCAGTTGTATATTGCATTTTTTTGTAATTTTTTTATTAATCTGACTTAAAATAACAGATTGAAATGGCAGAATGAACTGTATCTGGCACAAAACAGCTACTTGACCAGTTCACCAGTCTGCAGAAAATGTTGATCAATTTTGACAATCAGGCAAATATACAAAAATGGCTCCAGTGTTAAATATTGGTTCTTTGGGGTTTGGACTGAAAAACAAAAAAAAAAATCAAGGATGACACTTTTGGCTCAGTGAATACATGATGCACAGTTTTCACTATTTTCATGTGCAACAAGTTCAGGAAACTTAAGTTCAGTCTCCAGTCATCTAACAAACCCATCAAAACTTTTCTCTGTGTATCAAAATTACAGATGTAGAAGTTGTTTTTTTCCATGAAAAAACAAATCCTTTCCTGCCTTCAAATGGCCCAGCTGTAACTCTACACTAATGCCTCCTCTAGAATGTACGCATCACTGAGGTCAACACCTCTGTCAATGCCCACCTGTCTCCCTTTCGCTGCAGCTTGAGCACACCGGCTCCACCATGAGTTTGTTCTAATGCCAAACTTACTCTACGCTGTTAGAAGTGTAATAGAACTATTTTGTAATATTGCATCGTTTTAGTCATACAAGTTCCTGCAGGTTACCAATTCTGAAAGAGAAAAATTATGCAAGAAGCCCCACCCTGCAGGCTGACAGCATTGGTTCCTTAGGTTTGTTACACCTAAAATTCAGCAAGTCTGAATCAGACTGTCATTGGTACTATGTAGTTTCGATGCAGAAATGCTCAGTCATGGTGCTGATTTTGCTCACGATGCATCTTTCAGCATGTAACACATCACATAAATATAACAACAAGGTGAAAAAACTAGATGTTCCCTGCAGGGAATCTTTCAGGTGTTCTGGGAGATTAAAAAATCGGGGTAAGGGCATACCGAAAACTCTGGATTATGAATGACATTGGCCCATTTCGACTCAAATTTGACAAACCATGCATTGTTTGAAATCACAAAGCCTCATGATAAAAATGGTTTAAACCCATTTTAAGACACCAGTATTGCAGCAACAATAGTTTCCATTTTGTGTTAACAGATTAGCTGTAGTTTCTTACCTTTCTACCTCTGTAAGGGCACGTACTTGTTAAATCACTCTGTGCTCCCAGTTTGTACCATAAAGATCATATACACTTACAAAATGCTTCCAAGCTGTTAGTCTTAGTGAAAAAGGAGGCAAATGCTAAAGAATTTAATACCTTTACTGAGTTAAGCATAATGGCTAAAAAGGCTGCGAATATTTTACCTCAAGATTGTCATGAAAAGTGAAAATAGTGATATGTGAAAATATTAATGAGTTGCAGGACTATCCATATCCTCTGACTGGCACTGTTTACCTCCTATCTGTATTATCTCATGACGCTGCTGACTAACTGGATGCCCTTTTTAGACCTGTCTGTACCACACACAAACATTTCTGCCTCAGCTCTTTACTTTTTACAATATTACACCAGCACTTTCCTTGGCAGTTCCATTGCGATTGTTGCCGGCAGGCAACACCTTTTCCCCTCCTTTCACAGGCCTAATGCCTATTTATATAGGAGTTTCTGATGTTTCACTTCCCCATCAAACAAGGTAACAATGCCAATACTGTAAGCCGCTTTCATTCATCAAGCACACCGGCATCAGCTGAGTGATAAATCCACCCAATAGTGTGTGGGTGGTACGGGCTGTGTTCTCTGGGTGGTCATATTTGGGAAATGTGAAGTCCAATAAAGGTGTATAATTTGGAGGGCATTTTCATCCAGCCTGTACCAGATGTACACAAAATGTCCTGAGGTAAGCAGTTGTTGCAACACTACATGGATATATTTACAGGCATTGTCTTCATATTCCCTTTGGCATGTAAGTCTTAAATTTAATGAATTCCCTTGGGAACTGTTCACAAATAACAGCTCACTTCTTCCAGAAAATTTCCATTTAGCAAAAGATTCACTTTATGTTGCCTAATCACTGGAGGGAGTCCAGCTTGTGCCGCAATGAATAGGTCTTACTTATGCAGTCTCGTTGGAAACACTGTGAAAGATTTCCTGAGGATATGAGTGCTGGTGTGACTGTAAGTAACCTGCTGATGGATCAGATCACAGAGAAGTGACTGACAGAGGGCAGCGGGGAAGGAAGAGAGAAGCGAATGAGTGCTCTGGCTTCTTGACCTCTTAGCATAAGAAGTCTTCTAAGTTCAAACTCCAGTGATTACAAGCTGAGCTGGTATTTAAAGTGGCCCAAACCCCCCCTCCCCGTCATCTCCCCTCCTGCTCTCCCTCCCCCCATTCACTGCAGGCTCGTGTGAGTTGTGTGTGCATGTGTGACAATGTCTAGGCCTCCAATATAAAAGTACATACCACATGAACCTGCGTGTGTGTGTGTGGGTGTGTGTGTGTGTGTGTTCACTGGGGTTTAGTAGAGTAGGTGGGCAGGGTCAGGGGTTGCTTGGTGGGGTTCTGGAGCCAGTGGGCCTTCTTCATTGTTCAGACTGGAGGAGCCAAAGGGGGGCAACGAGTATTGATGCCGAAGGTATTGCCTGCTTACGGTAGGGGGTTAGCAATAAGTGTGTGTGTGTGTGTGTGTGTGTGTGTGTGTGTGTGTGTGTGTGTGTGTGGACCCTCGCTCCAGGAGGAACCCACAAAGGGGCGGGAAAAGGGAAAGTAATTACAGATGATATAGGACCAAAGAGAGGAAATTGATTAAAGAAAATGGGTGACCAGGAAGTAAGCAGCGATCTTTGTTTCCCCTTCAATTAAACTGAAATGTCTCAGTGGTCTCTCTCTTTGAGCTGCACACGGTGGAGCTGGACTGTGGGGAAAGTGGGCTCGGTGTGGGGGTTCCTTCCCTGAGGGAGGAGGAGATAGGGGGATACAGAGGTGATGTTGATGGATGGATGGGCTCAATCTCTGTGGATTCAGATACCCTCAGTATGTTACCATATTCACTGTATTTATCTGTGTGTGTGTGTGTGTGTGTGTGTGTGTCAGCTGTTTGCAGCCTGCAAGTTCACACCCAAAAGTTAAAGGATAATTCCCGTTTGTAACACCTGTAGGATTTGTTGGCATCATTGCTTAAAGATCTGTGGCGACATCATTACCTTGAAGTTAAGTAGGTCAAGATCATGCAATTTTCCAACACATCACAGTTCACAGACCAAGTGTTTGTTAGTTTTTCCATGCATGCTTTTCCAAGCTTTCATGCAAAATGTTTCCCTGATTGAGGCTACATGCAAATATTTTTCCATATAGCTTATCAAGACTCAATATTTTTACTATAAGCAATGTCAAATTTGGACAGGTTTGATTAAAAAAAATGGAATTCTAACCGCAGCAAACTGGATCTACAGTCTGTAACTACCGTTTATGTTTTCTTGGCATTGTTTGTTTTTCATGTACCAAGAGGATTTGAATGTGAGGGGGTTTTCTCCTTGAAATAAAGCAAATTCAAATCAAATTACCTGCAAAAAGTCATGTGCGGGTTCATCAGCATATGGGAACGCTAGATAAAAATCGTTTTTCCATTGGACTGTATCCTCAAACAAACCTTTAAGCCACCTCTCACTCTCTCTCATTTACTGTTACTTCTCTGTTACTTGCTTGGCAAATGTGAGTATACAGTATGAATAGTTTTACAAGGCCAAGGGAGAAATAACAGTGAGGGGAGGTGGCGGTGGTGTGTGTGTGTGTGTGTGTGTGTGTGTGTGTGTGTGTGTGTGTGTGTGTGTGTGTGTGTGTGTGTGTGTGGGTGTGTGGGAGGGAGGGAGGGAGGGAGGGAGCAGGGGTAAAGAAAGAGAAAACAGGTTGTCAGTGTGGTTGAACAGCAAAATAGCATTTTCTCCCTCGGGCTCAGCCTCCACAGATGTTTCATTCAGGCCCCATGGCAGGGCCACTCTAAAAAGTGCTCCAGTCCGACACAATTCAGCCCCTTTGTGCGCTGAAGGAGAGAAGCTCAGCCCACTGTTTACTGCTCATCCACCCCCCCATCCCCCCTTGTCTAACCCCCCTCCTCATGTTAGCAGGCGGAACAATTGGGGAGGGCCTTGCCCAGAGCTGGGGCGGTGTGGCAGGTCAACAGAATGGGCTGTGAATCCTGTGCCTCTGAATCCTCCGGGTGGGTGGTCCGGCTCTCTCCCCTCTCTGTGTCTCTCTCTCACACACATACACAGAGAAACACACCCTCTCCTCTCCTTCTCCTCTCCTCTCCTTCTCCTCTCCTCTCCTCTCCTCTCCTCTCCTCTCCTCTCAGTGATTAGCTCATCCACTGGGCCTGATGCTGTTGCCCAGACTGTGATGTGGCGATAGGTGGCCCCGGAGAGGAAGCCAGACGTGGGTCTCTCTTCGGGATTAGCGGACTCCCAGCTCCTCGTCCCGGGCAGGCCGAGCCGGGGCCCGGTGGGCAGGAGGGGCCTGCAGTGGCCCACGTGGAGCCTGCCAGCGACTGGGTGGCAGTTAACACTAATCCTGCTGCTGATTACCACTGGCATGAGGAAATAAACAGTAATAGATGAACCTACAATGCTGAGCACACATACGCTCTCACAACAGTTCCAACCGCACAAGACAAGTCATGCTGACACACTTGTACAGCGGCACACACGCACTTATAAACATCCAAAAAAGCAGCAGCAGCACAGCAACTAAAGATTACTTTCATTAGCGGCATTGTGCTGATTAGTTCCTTACTAAATCACTGAATCATCTGGTCTTTAAAATGTCAGAAGATAGCAACACACATGGTTATGATTTCCCAGGGCCCAACGAGTTGTATTTAAATGTCTACTTTCACTGTATCAACAGCTCCAGACTCAAGAACATTCACATCTGACAAAGAAAAGCTGCAGCAGTCAGAGTTTGGTATTTTGCTTGATCAATTATAAAATGAATCAACTATAAACATGTTTCCTACTTACTAATAAATTCATTGACCAGTTATTGCATCTCACTAGCATCAAGCATCGTTCTCAGATCACACCACAAACATACCAGAATGTCCTATTTCTTCAAGTGATATTTATCACCTTTAACAAACTAAAGACGAACTTACATATATGATTTATGCACTTTGCAGCTCACCCCCCCCTTTCATTTCTTTTACACACACCAAGAAAAAAAGGCAGCCTCTGGAGTGTTTCTCCTTAGTCACAGCGACATCTGGTGAGCATAAAATAGAACTGACATCAACGGACAAATGTACTGTTTGTAGCATTTTTTTGCAACAGTCTTAGTTTCTGAAGAACAAGACATACGAGAGATAATTGTTCCTTTATTGTGTGTTGTTTAGAGGAAGCATAATGACAAATGAATCCTTTAAACACAAAGAATTGAGTATTTTGGCACAAACATGCCATATTGTTCACTAAATTCAATAACTTCAGATTACCTCAGAGTTTTGTCAGTAACTATACGTTTTTCTGCAGAGAGAGGAGTGTCTGAGGCAACGTAACAGCGGTTTCCTCTAAAGGTTGTTTGAGCAACATTGTTCTCTGAAGATGTGGCCAGAACTGTTGATCCTCTTTTGTGGTTCCTTCCACAGCAGGAAATGCTCTGATGCATTGAAGAAGAAAAGCAGCAGATGAAAGCAACACCTTTGGCTGGAGGGCTTTAATAATATATTATAATATAGTATATATAATTGTTATATATTATAATCATTTCTATAGCTAGACGTTGCTGCTTTTACCACCAGCTGTTGCTGCAATCATATTCATCATGCCATTGATTTCCTTCTTTTTCCTGGGTAAGACTATTTGGATGTTTATTTATATTTTACGCATTGCACCTGTTTGTCTGACAGTAGTTATTTATTTATGTTTTACAGCTATTTAAGTGTTAAAATTTGTTGGGGGGGGGGATCAATATTAACACTTAATTTGATAAACTACTATTACTGATATCTTATGTGATAGCTATGTACAGTTATAAAATGTACCTGAAACATTGAAATCATCAAAAAAATCATCAGGCGAGCAGGGCCACACCTCACCATGCAGTAATTACATGAACCGTTCCTGGTGAGGTTTACAGTTTGCAGCGCTTCTGTGAGTCATATAGGTGGATGATACAGTGCAAATTTAAATCTGTCAATTGAGCATTTTAGAATTACAGTAACATTACTTCACTTATATACCCTGATGTGGTGCTTTCACTGATTGTTTTATTCATGTTGTTCAATAGAGATTGTTAAAATTGGGGAGGAAATTACTTTACCTGTAAATATGCTGCATTATAGTTACTTTTTTCATCATACGTCTGTGCAAAAGATATAGATATAAGATATAAGTAAATATTTTTTCTACCTTGAGCTGTTCCATAGTAATATATTGATTATCACTTACAATTTCCAGCTCTTACATGCATGCATTTTCTTCTATTTTGGAATCCTGCCAGTTTTACGTTCGCTTATATTAACAAAATTATAAATAATGATGCATTTTGCTGATACAGTGGGTGGCATGCATGTGGGGTGAGGACCATTTGCAGGGTGCTAAACAAACACAGAAAAAAATGCATAAAAATTCCACAGACCAGTTTGCTAAATTAAGTTAATGATAACAAAAGGGTTTTTTTTTAAAAAAAATCCAAGTTGCCAAGTTTCTTCTTACTCCAACTTTGGTAAAATTTTGTGTTCACTTTTTTAGAAAGTTTTCTCTTTTTGTGCAGGTTTGGTTGTGGTGTCTGTCATGGCACAGGTGCCAACACTGGGTGAAAAGTCTATTACTGCTGGACCAGAACCACCCTCCACCACCCTAATGACCAGCAGCACCCCCAGTACCACCAGTACCACCAGTACCACCAGTAACACCGGTACAAGCAGTCCCATCAGCGTCACCAACACCATGAGTACCCTAAGTTCCACCAGCAGCATGAACACCCCCAACACCGACAGGACGCCTTTGACCACAAAGGGCAAAAGTGAGAGCTCTTACCTTTGTAGCCTAAACCTTCTTAAGTGTTGAATTACCCTGAAATAGATCTATCAGGGATTTTTAACCGGATAGCTGGTCAATCTATCATCATCTCTTCAATGTTTTGATGATTGTTGATGTTTGTGTTTTGTAAAATAACATGCTTTTCTCATTCAGGTTCGATCACACCAAAACCCAACGATCCTGGAACAACCACAGAAGCTACCACCAACCCCAAGAGTAAGCTGGGACTGCTTTTCTGCATTACTGAACATTCAGATACTCTCTATGTACAATTTCAGTTGGAAGAAGTGTCAGTGAAACATTTCAAATTAAATTTAGCATCAGCCACATTCAGATTTGGTATTTGTTAGATAGTTGATTGCAGCAGTTGTGACAATTGCATAAAAGATCATCATCCAACTTTACAGCTCTCCTATTTTACAGAGGATGCAGCTTGCAGCCTTGTCATGCAGCTGCTTATAGTGTAAACGCTCCATGAAACCCCTCCGATGATATGACGGGCTATGAGGTGACCACAGTGGAGCATTTAGAGTCAAATATTTCCCTCAGGACCAATGAGAGATCAGGTTCCCAGAAACACAACTGAAAATTAATTTTGCTCTAAGTCTGCTGGATGAAACTGGTTTCCAACTGGTTAGTCCACAAATCATCATTGTTGATATGTCACTGTTTTGCTTTCAACTTGTTCTGCTGCCCCCAAGTGAAAAGCTGCTTTAAACCCGTTAAATATGTACCGATCATCAAGTCAAGATGGAGCAGCCTTGGCAATCTAGTAGTGACTGATTATATTATGAATGGACAGATATTTTATGACAAATGATTGGCCGGTTTTTACTTGACAGTCGATTGGACTTGTTTGGTATTACTTCTCCTCGTTTCTTGCAGGCACCACAGCGAAGCCAACATCTGGAGGAGCAGGTGACAGCATTGGTGAGTTTTGATGTCCTCCAACACGTCTAAAATCATATCCAACCACAAATTGTTTTTGAGGTTGTAACTGTACTGTAAGTTTAGACATATTCAGTAAATTTACATTTTTGACTGGAGCATAGCCACAAAGACATTTATGATGATGAACGTCTTCCTCTTTGTGAACACGAACTGCGTTTCCTCTGTCAGGCTTCATCATCCTTATCATCATCATCATTGTAGCTCTGGCATTTGGAGTTGCTTGTTATGTGGCCCAGAAGAGAGGAAGAGTAAGTACAGTATCCCTTTGATTCCACTGCCCAACAAACAATAGTTCAGCATGTTGGGATGCTGGGAAGGATTTGCTTATTATTCGCTGGTTGCTAAATTGAAGCTTAGCAGAGTTTAGTATAAAGACTGCAAGCAGGGACGAACTGCCAATTCAACCCAAAGATGAAAAAATAAGCCAACTAATTCACACATTATATCTTGTTTATTCAGCCAAAATCCAAGCCCAGAAAGTTCTGTTTTAACAATAGACTGCACTGTAAAACATGTTGAAGTAATTTAGTCAAATCAACATCAATCATTAAATGTATCAGTTTTGGTCATTCCTATTTATTTTTAACTTAAAATGTCTTGTTTATATTTCTGGCTACTTTAAAACTTAAAAACAGGAGTTCTGATAACTTGGGTCGTTGTGACTTAAAACAATGAGATGAATGGATAAAGAGTTGCGGATTCACTGAACTCAATAAGTGAAGTCTATAAGAAACAAAGTTAGCAGACTCAGCAGACTGCAAAAGAGAGTTAAAACTCCCCAAAGACTTGTAGTTTGCAGTTTGAGAAAACAGAAATGGTGGAGACATACAGTGTATCTTCAATACATGTTAAATTAAGTTATGGTTGTTTTGTTCATAATAATCCATGACAAAGCTTAGTCTTAAATTCAGTGTTTATGCATCAACTTATTATTTATCTTGCTGTAGCTGGTAACAGTCTTTGCACTGACTTTGGTCAAGCATGGCTTTAGCAGAGCGTAAGATCACAATGCTAAATGATGAAGAAAGCGTTTGAACTTAGTAAATATAAAGGAAAAGTGTCTTTAACCTGTGTCAAAATTTATTGAAGTTCAGTCAGTTTAACTCAACTAGTTTTGCACTTTCGTGACTCATAAGATGACTTTACACAAACTGAACAACGGAAGTGCAGTTAGCTCACATTTCTAAGGCAGCAGGGGAATTTATGTTACTGAGCTGAATGAACCTACGTGAAATTAGGATTTGCTGTGTATTTCTTAGCAAAGGATGCACGTGTTAGTTAGTGGGCTTTGGGTGATAGTAGGCAGACTGTTCTGCACCTTTGGACAGGCTTGTCGTTTCCTCAGTTTCAGTCTTTATGCTGAATTGAAACATCTGGCTGCTGGTTGTTGCTGGTTGCATACAGACATAAAAGTGGAGAAAGTGTCACATATCCACTAGTTTAATGATTTGCTAAAAAAAACAAAACTGAACAATAATGGATTTAACGTGTGGTCCTCTCTGTGTGTTATGAATCTTCCCACAGCGCTACTCTGTTGATTTCACTTCCAGGCCAGATGAAGCCAACATCCCTCTCAGCACTATGGACCCTGAGCTGCCTCTTGAATCTGTCCCTCAAAACGGTCGGTTCAACACAATCAGCTAGATCAACAACTAACTGTACAGACAATATCCGACCTTAGCAAAATGTATTCCAATATTTGAAACAGGTGGTGCTGTTTTTTTCACAATATAATATTTCCTAATCCTTTTTCAGGCCTACAAACTTTTGAAAGTATAGAAACGACAGAAAAAGAGCCTCAAGAAGCCGAAGCAAAACCTGAAGAACCAGAGGAGCAGAAAGGTAACAACAAAAATATGACTTATGAGATTTAATTTATCTTTTGTGTTGTATCTGTTTTATCTGGAGCAACAGGAGTGAGACTTTTACGTTTATCAAATGAAGTCAGTGTGAGTTGTGGGCTGATGGTGTGTTATGTCCCTTCCTCTTTCTTAAGATCAGTTAAACAGAATAAAGGGAAGTACAGTTTGTGACAGCACTTTACAAATTCTACATAATGCACCACACTGACATGCTGTAAATATGAGAATATTAACCAAAACACAGTTTTAAGTGACCACAGGCTTTGATTTAATGACTTAATAAAAATGAGAATGTTAGATTTTTATTGTATAATACACAAAATTGTGAAATATGAAACCACTACATTTTTAGGAATTGACTGTCCACACCAATATTGTGGGGTACTTTTTTAAGGGCAAATTTGACATTAAGCACAGCAGTCTGACTCACACAAGTCTTGAAAAACAACCTGCATTAAGAACTTGTGATACATAAGAACTTCCAGCAAACATTTTGAAATGTCTGTGGTGGAAACTGTACACGCAATCGACAGACAGTTCCCTAGTTCGAAGAGAGAAAAAAAACTTTGTAAAACATCACCTGCAGTACTCAAGTCCACCACCTGATGGAAATGGAAGCCAACTTAATAAATGAAGTTTGTCATAACCACACCTGACACCTAAAGTCTCCAACAGGAGTTGCTAAACAAGCTGCCGTCTGGCCAAAGAGAAGCGTTGTTCATGTCATTTAAATTCAGATGTTTAAAAAAGGCCTTTGTTTTAATTTACAAGTCAGAAAGCAAGTTTCAAAGTTCTAAATTGTAGAAACCAAAATATTTGTGAAATCAAGGGCATTTGTTCTTTTCTAAGTTGTATAGTTTATGTCATGTCTTCGTTAGACATTCAGAACAAGTAAAATACATTATTGCTTCTTTTTATCATTTTGACATTTTCATGTGTCAACTGTGACTGTATGAAGTGCTCCTGTTCTACTCCGAGGTGTCACCAAGTTAAAAGGTAAAGGTGCGATCATGTCTGGGCATGCCTCTCTGCCTTGAGCCACACTTTGTTTAAATGGACAGCGCTGATGGCTGCTTTGAAAAACAACCACCTTTCAAATGGGTCTCTTCCTCTCATGGGAGAGAAATAATGAAACTTTGTCTTCAGGAGACTTCACAGCAAACACAGCAATTAGACAGCCATATTTTTAATTATACATCTGGGTTTTCTACTAATGATTGCTAATCTGCTTGAAAATTTGGGATTATAAAACCTCCGTGACAAGAATTTCCCCCAAACCTAATCTTCTATAAATGTCTATGATCAAGAGACAGAAAATCACCTCAATTCTGCTTTACACAGACTACAAACTAATTTGGTGAAATAATATGTATATCTATATATTTATTGGGACTGTGGTTCAGTGAGCAGCTCAAACATGAAATATCTTTTCTTTAATCTCACTGCAAAGAGTTTCTGCTTTAAAAGTGGAAGCTACTTGGATGTTTGTCACTAACAAACATCTGAAAAACACAGAATGAGATAAGCGTCAAGGTGTCACTGGAAAACAAACATGATTGTGCAAACCAATGACTAAAGGAACTTAGAACAAAACTATATAGCTAGTATGAGGTAATGGAAAATGTAACTATTGGTAAAGAGTTCAGTTTAAAGATGAGTCAAATGCTGTTTGGGCTGCTTGAACATGGCCTGCAGTACTCGAGTCCACTACTTGATGGAAATGGAAGCCAAATTAATAAGTTCAATTTGTCATTTTTGCATAATTGCAAACATGTAATATTTTTACCAGTTGCTAAATGGCGTACAGAAGAGGAAAAACAAAACAAACAAAAAAAGAAGACGCAAATTTTACATACTTAAAGATCCAGTGTAGTGTTGCATAGCCAGACTGCTCTATAGCACTAGAATGTGTAGAATGGTCTGGTTGCATCGTATTACTTCCTGCTATTGGGGAAAACAACATTCTGGTGTGTTTGTATTTCTTTAAACCAATCACACTTGCTTTGCGTAGGGCTAAGGACATTGTGCAATGACAGTGGTGGAACATGTGCATGTAGAGAGGCAAGCAATTAACAAATTTAACAAAATTATCAACAAAATAAATAAATAAATTAACAAAAAAAACAAATAGATAGTAACACTGCTTCATTACATGATCCAAACTTTTGTCAAAACTTGATATTTTCAGCATACAGGCTCAGAGTTCGACATTGTTTGTTCCTGTAGTTAAGCAGATTTTGAAAATGGTAACACGTAGATAGCAGAGAGAGAATAGAAAGCTACATAAAATATGCAACCTCTGGAAGCCTTCTCCCCGCAGTCAACATCCACTGAGTCAGACTAAGGATTTAGTGGCATCTAGTGGTTAAGTTGTCAATTTCAACCAACAGAATACCCCTCATCTCACCCTCTGCTTCCTAAAAAATGTGAAAGGCCATCTCTAGAACTTGTGTTTGATGTATTCATTCTGACCTACTGTAGAAACTTGGTGCAACATGGCTGACTCTGTGATAAGCTGGCAAAAACATGATTCTTATGTTCAGGTGACTGTGCAACATTGAAAACATAGTTATGAATATTATATTCCACCTCTCTCAATAGAGACGCCTGAATCCTGTACATGGGACCTTTAAACTGATGCAAGATTACAAAAATCTTGGCAGGCACACTGGAGACAGCAAAGCTTAAACTACAAATACTGAGAAACAGTGGCACAAAGACTAGGGATGACACAGAAAACTGGTGGGGGAAAAAAACAAAGGCAGGACAAAACAGACACTGACACATGATGAAAGTGATTCCAGAATCAGCAAGCCAAAACCTGAAACAATGACAATATCATACACTTCATGAAGTGATATTTGCAAGCTGCCTGTAGTCCAACACAGCTTGTTTAACATAGAAAGACAGTAATGTGATGGAGACAAACATAATCAGCGGTTAGTTAACTTCTGTCTTTTATTGCTCTTTTCCTTTGTTTGGCAGGGTAATTTGTTTAAATCCCTATTTGTAGAGAGATGTTGCCAATAAGGAAGCATTGAAACTGAGTTAAAACTGGAACTTAAGAACATATTCATTAAGTTGCATATGTAAGTATTCAGATTTAAGTAAAAAAAAAAAAAAAAAACATCCAATTAAATGGTTGTCGATAAAATGTCATGCAGGTCGTAATAGTACATTTAGAATGATGAAACATGGAACATGATTGTCTATAGCAGAATGTTTCTAGTTAATGGAATCTGGGACAATGTGGGGAATGAGTTCACTCACTCGTTTGGGAGTGTGGTAGATGCAAACAGTGATACACCGACTGATAGAACTCCCTACACAGGTGTCTTCAGTTATTCTTACTGACCCAAGCTTAAAGTCAGTACAGACTGCCACAGACCTGAGAAGAGGTCTGATCAGCCAGAATAAGTGAAATCACTTGTGTGGGTGGAGCCACGCCATGCTGAACCTCTAAGTATGGAACCACAGAGAGGTAGGCAATTAGCCTAGAGGCAGGTTAAACAGCTACCCTGGCCCACTCCAAAGTAAAAGGAATAAAGCTCACTGAGTGACATGTTGCATCTTGTTTGTCTAAAGATCGATGTGTGCTGGAAACAAATTAGT
The DNA here is from genome assembly GCF_000690725.1 of Stegastes partitus. Taxonomy (NCBI): domain Eukaryota; kingdom Metazoa; phylum Chordata; class Actinopteri; family Pomacentridae; genus Stegastes; species Stegastes partitus. The sequence continues at coordinate 488,918 of NW_007577768.1, read as the reverse complement.
TTTGTACAACATGTTATCTGTCAAAAGTGTTCACAGCTGTTTCACACAGCCACACTGAAAGGCAGGAAACCAACCACTGCAAATGGCAAGAAATGGCATTGGTTAAAATAACAGTTAAACATTTAATCTTTTTTCCTGCATTTAGGATCAGCCTAAATGCATTTAACTGTATTTTTATGCCTCAGGTCTATTGTCTTCCCTTTTATGTATGTAACTACAGTGACAGTGTGTTGGGCTCTAAGTGCTGTAAAAACGCAGGTGACCGACAAGTCATTGCCAAACAGAAGAAACCTTCATCTTTACAGCCTTTGCAGACTGAAGCTGCCGCTCTCACGTCTTCTTTTGCTAAAATGACTGCATAGATGTGATGTAAGAAAGAGTATTACATTTATTTATTTGTACACAAAAAGTGAAGGCTGTTTCCTGTGAAAGATGTAAAAAAAAGGGAGCTCAGAGCATACAAAAATTCAAACCATGTTCCCGTTCTCACCACACATCCGTATGATTCCTGAATGATGGAGGACTGATTGTTGGATAATTTTTTGGAAAGTCAACAGATGCCTTAACATTTACACAACAGTATTGGGTCAGTGCTAAAGTTAGCTCGCTAACATCTCCAGGTGTAATGACCCAATTCCAGTCTCCACACTCATGGACTTGCAGACTTTGAGGCATGTTCCTGCTAAGCGTGTACAGGCTTTTTGACACGATCGTGCGTCCTTTCTGTGAGAGTGCATGTCTGCAAATTTCCGTGATAGTTCATAGTGAGATTGTGGATGTTGATGGTGGCTGAGATTTGGAAAATGGAGAAATGTTTATTGTCTCAGTTTACAGCTGAGGCTCATGGCATTGTGATTAGTTGTACAGTTAATTAGTCATAAACCAAAATATTGTGCAACTAGAAATATTGTCCTACTGTTGGCGCCAGATAAAAAATCACCAAACTCACTGTGATCGAGCCTCTTGGCATCGCGGAAATCTGCACCAAATTTCATGGCAGTCCAACTCATGGGTTTTGAGATACTTCAGAGGGAGTTGCATAGTGTAACTAGTTCTTGAAGAGCAAAAGTGCATCCACTCGCTAGAAACTATTTTGCTGCTTTTCTACCAAAGTCATGGCAACAAGCCTCTGGGAAGTCACTGAACCCAGCAGTTGTTCCTCAAGTGTTAATTACGGAGGTCTAGAGGTGCTGGGAGGCAGATTTTTTAACCTTGCAGAGAGCTTCGCTGGCTTTCCCCTGCTGTTGCAGCCTCCGTGCCTCAAGAGATGTTAAACTCTTTTTGTAGAAGTCACTTTTTAACCATTAACTTTTCACATAATGACAGATCACATTTCCAGTGTAGGTATACCAATTTCTAAGCTGACAGTCAGGTCAAGAGTCCACCTATGAGTCTAGCATTCTGCCATAAAGCAGGCAGAAATGATGTTTCTCTGAAGGCTGGAATGATGCCTGAGGTGCCATCTTAGTCATGGCAGAATTATGTCTCAAACAGCGGTCATCTTCCTCTCCCCTTCATCTCCGCTTTCCCTCTGCCTAAAACTGGGTCAGATAATGACGGGGCCGCCCTACTTTCCCACAGCCTCCAACAGCTGCATGGCTGCGGCTCATTAAGAGCTGGTCAGTAATCAGCCGCCTCATTACCAACATGGTGGCCCCCTCAAACGCCCTCGCTGGAGATAAGTCCCCGCCTGAGCACAAACCACTTCAGGCTATATGAGTGGAAATGCTGTTGTTATGTGTCAGCTGACTACAGAACACACTGATCCAAACAGCAAATCTGCAATGTCATTGAAGATTAAAGTGATGGGGTAATGTCTTAGGAATATTACACAATTAGTGAGGTGCAAGAGTTTAAGTTCCTGTTGAGTAAGGTATGACATAAATGTCAGGTCTTACCAGAATATTCCTAAATGACTCAGGCTGTGTGTGGTTTTTACTTACACACATGTTGTTTTCATTTATATTCATTATGCTAACTGAAAACAAAAGAAAAACAGCATTAATGTTTTTGAGAATGACTCAAAAAGCTGTGTGGTTTGCTTTTGTTGTCCTTCACAGCTGAGGCTGATAAATCTGTTGTTGATCCCAGCGCTGAGTCTGTAGCTCCAGCTCCATCTGCAGACAGCGCCGAGGACAAACCCAAAGCAGATGTTGTTGAGCAGAGTCCTGCTGCACCTGCGGAGCCCAGCGTGGAAGAGAAAACTGACGACGAAGGCGCCGTCTCCGGCAAGACCTCAGTGGAGTCGCTGAAGGAGACGAATGAAAACAACAGCAACAATGTTGACCTCAGTCAGAAGACAGGTTGATGTTTAAATAACTGACTTGCAGTTCATCTAAAATGTCAACAGTTTCACAATTCTTTCACAGTTTTATAGTTTACAGTGTCAAACACTGATTACGTCGTCTTCACCCACTCAGGTCAGACACAGAGGATTGCGCCTCCACTTACAGTAGCTCTACATGGGGGTTATGTAGAATGAATTGTGACAGCTCCTTTCCTGTGTTCATATCTCAGTCCCAACTTAATGCGGCATGTCCTTTCATCACATTTTCCTTTGAACTGTGGGGCAAAAAAGGGAACTTAATTTCCAGGTATATTGTGCATGCCTTGCCATTCACTTTCTTGTGCAACACTAAAAGATGAGTTTAGTTTTTTCAAGCCTAGCTGGCTGTAAAAGTTTTTTTTCCTGTGATGAGGGTCAAGATCCACAGTCTTACATGTTATTTCTGCAAAAACAAATCCCAAAGATCAGAGGCCAAGTTAGGTGGCATCTTACAAAACTAGTCTTTAGTCACAAAACTGTCACTGTACAACACCAGACAATGTTTTCTTGAGATTTGATCACATCATATGAGGTGCAATTACAATGACTAATAGCTCTTTCAACCCACTTTTATCATTTCAATGTATGTCTGTATTGTGTAAAGATTTTGAATCTGTCTGACTTTTAGAAACAGCCTTATGCATTGCCTAGACATGTGACTTTTTATTTGCTGTAACAAAATATTTCAATGGAAGATATTAGTTGCATCCCTGTTTGAAAATAACTGTAACCATTATTACATATAGTTAAACAAAGGTTATACTTTGTGAGTTAAACTATGTTAAATGTATATTTGGGTGTGAGTTTATTAATCTATCCTTGATTTTAAATCTCCTACTTAAACAACAAGCAAATGGTTTTTGAGTTGATGAAGTATGATTATCTTTGTGCCACCACTGCTAACCCCTTGTTTGTTGGTCTGTTGAACAGATATGAAGTTAAGCAACACCTTCTGGGAAGTTCCTCTCAACTGTCCGGTGTGAGATGTAATTGCCACCTTGTAGCTGTGCTGTTCCTCAGAAACTGGGTAAGATTACAGTAGACTGATGTTCTGCTGCAGCTGCAGCTCAGGTGTTACTAAAGAGACAAACTCCAGCCACAAGCTGCAAATCAACAGACCACACATGGCCACTGGGAGTGCTGTGTTCCTGCCCTAAACATCCATCCATCCATTATCTATACACCGCTTAATCCTCACAAGGGTCACGGAGGGGCTAGAGCCTATTCCAGCTGACTCAGGGTGACAACCTGGACAGGTCGCCAGTCTATCACAGGGCTACACAGACAGACAGACAGACAGACAGACAGACAAACAAGCACACTCACATTCACACCTATGGACAATTTAGAATCACCAATTCACCTCAGCAGGTTTTTTGGGTGTGAAAAGAAACCACATGAACATGCAAACTCCACAGATCCCAGGTGTCCTAACTGGGACACAAACCAGGGATCTTCTAGCTGTGAGGCGATGGTGCTAACCACAGAGGTACCGTGCAACCCCGGTCCTGAACAGCATATTAAAAATAGAGATGTCATAACTGTTAAGTCTAAATTTGTTAAATGCTCTTATAAATCACCTTAATGGCCTGACATCTAGTAGTTTATAAATACACACTTTGGAAACTGCATGTAAAAAGGTGTCTTAATGTAAGATGCAATATTTTTACATACAGTGTATATTGTTTCAAACAGAGCTTTTATTTTACTTGAAAAAACAACATTAAATATTAAATCAAGGTCTATTTTTGAGCTTTTGTACAAGATGCTGACTGCATCTTTTGGTCTCATTATCACAAGACCATGGTAAGGACAACTAAAACTGCTAAAGACCAGGCATAAAATAGACTGAGTTTAGATTTGACTGTCAAACTCCTATTTCGGAAGTCAAAAATCCATGCTCATCTATAGTTTACTATACCTTTCTTTCCCTTCTACTTTATTGATGCAAAACCATTTCTTTTCCATCAAAATCTCCTCGTTTTTGTTTTTTTGTTGTTAGCTATAAATCACGCTCGACTTCATTCCTCCATTCCTCTGATCCTTCCTGCTCTATCTCCCACTGATGGATGAGATTCTTCTCACACGAGTAGTAACACGGGCCCTCTCCGTCTAATCATCATGTGCTTCAGGATGTAAGACCCACATCTGCACCTGCACACCCTCTTCTCTTCCTATCAGCTCAGAGACACTCAGGGCTGCAGCCCGAGGCCCAAGGAATTCACGCCGCTCTTAACAGCTGATGATAAGCTCACATCTGAGAAGCGAACCGCTCAGGAGCTCAGTGTTAGCAGTCACGGATCATCTCCGTTCTCACAAAAACACCAGCTTCAGAAATCCCAAACATCTCTGTTTCAGCAAAGGTAGTTTATCAGTTTTAGCTCCATGTCTCTAAATAGTTGTTCATATAGCGACTGTGTCTTCAAGATATTAAAAATAAAACCACAAGTACAAAATGTAATGAGCCAATATCCATTTTGTTTTTGAAGCTGTATATCTTAAAAACCTTTTAGAAAATGGCCTGTTATCTTCTCTGAGGCAAACCTGAGCAGTTTAGTAGTGTGTTAGGTAGGTAGGTTGCTCTAAGAGTTTGCCACTGTTCTCTTCTGTCTCTTCATATAATCCCAGTCTGATGATGATGATGATGATCAGGGCTCTGTGGGGGCTCCTTGTTGTTCTTTTTTTTTTTAACTGAAGTTTATGTCTGGTTAAACATTTGCTGTCACTGTCATACTGCATCACCAATAAGATGCCTCTCTAATGGTGTTGTCTAAGAGACAGGAATCAAAAAATGTAAAATGCCTCAAATTGTTTGTATAACACTGTATAAATACAATCAGTTTGATGAGCACCTCTTTTACATATCTCTAATCTATCAACATTCTCTTCTGGCTGTACACTTCAATTCTAAAATCAGCATTATTTTAAGACTTAAAAATAAATAAGTTGCACTTCTAACAAAATGACATTTTGTAGATGACCCGATCCGAAACCTTTGCCTACAACTAACTAACAATAAAAATGATTCATCTCATCACACCCCAAAAACTTTAGTTTACTGTGCCATATGATACGTCATATTGTGTGTGGCTTTCCAACATTACTTAATTAGGAAAGCAAAACAGTGCTATATAAACATTTCTTGGAGACGGTGTTACACCTGTTACCTTACACATCTTTAATGTAGACGATATGCAATTTGCTGAATTTATATTATATCTGACGGTGTAACATTGACTTAAGTTTAGACTGCTGCACTGTGACAAAAGTCTTCTATTTGAGGAAATACATGTCATATGGGTTTTAAGATGGCCTAAAGCAGTGTTATTGTTGTGCAGCAACCCTTTTTTATTCTTATTTTAGTAAAGTTGTCGTAGAAAATTTCATTCAAAATAACCATGACATACATACAAGTGATTGAAATAAGTTTTTTTAAAAAACAAAACATCAAAAGCAGTAACTTTTGTTCAGTGATTTATGGTTTCTAATAATACCTGGACCTGACAGCATGTAACATAATATTTGTGGAAAACTTGCTGGTAAGCTGTCAAACACGCTGTTGGCATGTTTTTTAGTTCTTTGTCCCTCATTCAAAGCAACTGGAAATGACGATGCCTCAGGTGCACACACTCACTCCTCCTTATAAATGACTTGACCAAACGAAAGACCCTCAAAATGTTTGTCACGTTTATGCTTTAACAACCCTCTGATTGTGTTCTGTGAAAAAGTAGATGAGTTTATATAAATTCATTGTCTAAAAGTTATCTTAAAATCTCTCTAAGCTAGATAAGTTTTTGTTGTTGTTTTTTTTTTCCTTTATGTAAAAGAAACTGCCCGAGCTGTACAGATGACTGAATCTTCTCCCTAGTGAACTGTAAAACTCTTGTGTTACTCCCATGAACGTGAGCCTGTCCCCCATAAGACTACAATGAACAAGTGTTGTAAAACACTGACTACCCCCAATGTGACAAACAGCAGAGAAAAGAAAAAGTGAACACTTGACTCATTCCCACCTGGTTTGGGAAGTGATGAGCAAGCCGGAGTTGAAAGGCTACAGCGGAAGATAATGGATATGAGCTGACAGGTCGTAAACTAAAGCAGCATAATTAGACCTGGGATTTCACTGTTATTTTCCAGTCAGAGCGCAGCTTTCATGTTTGATGGCTGATGTTGGAGGAAACTGTCTGTACCACCAGGGTACAGACAGAAGAGAAAGAGTGACAGACTGAGGTTTTACCGTGCGAGACATTCGAGGCTAGTAGTTAGTGCGACGCAGGTTGTTTTATTTGAAGAGGTTCTTATTGGAAAGAGCTGCTGCTGCTGGTTCAGAGACAGGTCATGGAGCTGAGGAGAGTCCGAGATCTGATTGTGGTGTGTGAGGAACATAAGTGGTACTCGAGAGAATAAAATATGAACACACACATATATTTTTAGTGGTCATCTGTGTTTTGTGATTCTAAGTCATCATTTCCTTGGGAGACGTGTAAACATCGATTTGTGGTGGGCAGGAAGACAATGGAGCTTGTGCTGAATACAGGATCTTTATCTCGGTAATAACAGTGAGGGGAAGCTTCCTGCTTGTTTGGTTTGATGTGGTTCACAGTGGCAGGTCGGCCATTACACCTGGGCATCTTTACAGAAGGGAGGGACTGTCGGAAAACATAGACCGGCACTCCCCCAACACTACCAGGAGAAAACAGCTGCTGGGGGCTGGTTCTGCCCCTTCCTCCCTCCACTTCCTGCCACAAACCATGGAGTTTTGGTCAAGAAACCGAAAACTTTAAATTACAAAGTCACGAAGACAGCAATTAGACTAGCATTATTCATACTGTGTTTGCAGTATAGGAGGTTTTGAGGTGAACAGCAGCGTGTAATCACTTTTTGATGTTAGCATTTAGGGGATTTTCATGTTCCTACAGGAATGGTTTGCTGAATGGTTTTACGTTCTTCATACCTACAAGGTAAAGTACCGCCAACAGTGATGACAAGTGTGCAAGACATGTACTTGCAGTTTAAAGTGAATAGGGGTTCTCTGATAGCACTTGTTAAATCACACGAGTGTTGATAGAAGCTGGACAGCATAAAGCCGGTGCTGGATTAAAATGACAGAACAACAGATAAGTGTCACTCAGCATTAGGAGAGATTGATTTATTTTTGACATTTGTTTTGGTAAGCTTTCATTCCTGCAAAACAAGAGGCAAATGGTGACCCATACTTAAAGTTTCATGATCACCATCACTTTTAGAAACACAAGATCCCAGATGCTAGTCCTAAAAGAAAATTCAATGATTGCATTATGACTCATTCTATACAGTACAAAAGAAAAGCATCTCCACAGAGACTGATTGACTCATTGTCATCAGGGTTTTAGGATGCAGCTTTGTTCACCCTCATCCTGACAGACGCACACCAGTAGGCAGTCATAAAGGTGTGCAATTCGATTAGAAGGTTCTCTCATTTTAGTTCAAAAGTTGGTAAGGTGGTATAAAGTGCTGGACAAATGCAAACCACTCATCTCACTTTTTAGGTTTTTTAGGAAGGGCCTTTAGAATATCTTTTCCAAATAACAAAGTTTTTACCCTCCTTTTGTAGAAAGTATAATTAAAATAAAACAACATAACAATTTTTAAACTATATTGCATTGGTATATATTAATCATGAGCAAATCATTTATGTGTGCATGTTTTCTACTTAAGTGAAGTCCAGTTATGATTTGAGTTGTCCAGTGTTTGATTCTTGTGGGACTCGCATGGCACGGGGTTGTCCACTAAGCCTAAGACTGGCATGTGCGGAGGCAAGACACTAAAGTGTTGTTTTGCCATCGTTGCTTTTTAAGTTCCTCCCGATGGCAAAACAACACTTCAGGGTTGTGTTGAGCACCCTGAATGGCAGCATTGCCACCACTAGGTGAATTAAAGACACACTGTAAAGCTTTTTGTAGAACCCTGCTAATGTTAAAAGGTGTCATATAAGTGCAGACCGTTTACTATTTATTGAACATCTTCGTTGTTTAATTGAATGTTTCACTGGTAAAATTAAGACTTTAGATATCAAGATCATTTCCACTCTTGTATCTGTACAGGCAATATGATTCCAAAGCCAGCAGCCACTTAGCTGAGTTTAGCATGAGCACAGATTGTTTTTGTCCAAAGGTTAGTTAGGTTAGTTTCTAAACTCTTTCTTGGTGAGACACAGTAAAATAATCTTGTTGTCAGAAGGTTGATGTAAAAAATTAGCCCTGGGTTCTATTTGGGGTTTTTAGCACTGGATCTAAACTTTAACTTAATCTTGCTTTTTAACTGAAAGAAATGAAACCATGTTTTTGGGAGTTTTGATGGAAATAAGGTTGTACTTGTAGTTAAATCCCTGAAAATTCTTGGGAGAAATAAAGCTGTTGGTGGTGCGACTTGCACCTCCTGTGGCAGAGGTCAAGTTGAACAGTGTTTAGTTTCACTTGTTAAAGGTCCAATGTTTAAGTAAAAACATTTACTAGTCATTCCAGGCATAGGAGTGACTATTGACGAAATGTAACGACAACAAACATGTCAGTGGTGGTTGGCCTTTGACTTTTGAGGATGCCATTTCCTTTAGAGCCATGTCAACAAATTTAAAAAACTCCAAAAGCACCAAACAAAATGGAGTGAGGGGACAAACTGGGTGTGCTCCAAACAGTTTAGGTGAGTTTGTTTTGAAAGTGAGCCCCTCATGAGGCAATGGTTGGCTTTTGTGAAAGAAAAAAAGACTGAGACAATGACAAATGAGGTCAACCTGATCGTTTTAACCTGAAACTGATGCAAAACGTTTCAGTGTGATTGTTGTCACACAGGTACAACAGATCGACACCCTGCATTGTGTCTGTATACTGTATGTTGTTGCTAACATCCTGTGTCAGGCCTTTTTACCAAAACCACAGGATTTGTCCTCTTCCTGCGTCAGCTCTTTGACCCGCAGAAGTTCTGGGTTGAAGTCCTTTCCAAAGGTCACAGGTCAGACAGTCCTAATTAAAGGGTACACAGTCAGTGCAGGAGAATAATGTGGCCTCAATGTCAGACTCAACTTGTTCACATTCTTTGCCTGTCACTGTGCAAGTCTCTGCAGAGATTTGCATGTGCAACTGCTGCAGTGACGTGAAGTCCAAACCAGACGCATAAAAAAAATATGTAAACAGTATTTTATGGAAACAAATAGAGAGACACAAAGAACTGCTTATTTGTTGGCCTCAATGTCACTTTAATGTAGAGTTCCTCCATCATACATCTTGTTCTTTCTAATATGTATTAAGATATTTTTCATTCTGAATCCAACCAGATTGTTCATATTCTGCTGCTGAAAACACAAAAATGAAATGCCAAAAAGCAAGATAAGAGTGGGTAGCCTCTTAACATCTCACTGCTACTTTCCCTTTTGCCCCAACTCACCTATTTTTATTTTAAGAGATGTCTAAGTAAGCCAGGCCTTGACCTTCACTATTTACGCAGGAGAAATTTTACGACAAAGAGTGTCACATTTTCTAGATTCTTGCTTTGTGCTTTGGCAGGTGACCCTCAAAACATTTACAGGGCTTAATTTAGTCGTGCGTGTTTTACTTCTTTACACCATGCTACCATCTCTCAGCAAAGGAAATGGGAGGTGAGGCCAATATGGTAAAAACTTTTAGTGAAGAACACAGAAATAGTTACTCCGATGTGGGGTCACAGAGGGTTAATTGTGAATAATCATACCTTTGACATTTTGTGATCTGTGAATGTGTTGCCTCTAATCTGCCTAGTTACTGATGTGAGTCAAATATTTGTCATGATCTTTGGTATGCAGACTTTTAAGTCTTGTCTTTGTTGCTGATTGGGAAGAGGGTTAAATGTTTACAACTGTTGGGTCAACGACCTGAGAAATCACTTATATCCTGTTGTGAGTTCTACTTCTACTTTATGTATCTGTACAGGTGAGATGGTTAATAAACCTGGTTATACATTTAGATATATAACAATCTAAGATATTCAACTGAAGCCTAAAATATACAAGACAAAATGTGCTTCAACAATTGTAGTCCAGTCTGCACTTGAGTTCATTTGAATCCAAAGTCTACTTTGCTGATGTGAACACCGTGTAGCGTACTCAGTCACAGTACAAGAGAATCCACTAAAGAATTGTTGTAGTCTCACAATGAAGTTGAATGCTTTTTTTGTGTCTGGTTACACAAAAGCATCTAGAATCAAACAGACATACGTTTATTAAATCTAAAAGTGTGCAGAGTGCCATCCTTGTCTGTGCATTCAAAACCAAAGCAGCAGAAACATGAAATAGTGTTCGATTGTAAAGATAGTTGGAGGAGTGGTATCAACTGGATTTGGTGCAAGTGTTGTAAGGATGATGTAAGCATAATCAGGCAATATTATTTTTTTTTTTAAAGTTATTTTTTTGGCCTTTGTTGGATAGTTTTAGTCAGAGAGAGACAGGAAAGTAGGGGAGAAGAATGGGGGGAGGACATGTGGGAAAGGGTCATGAGCAGGAATCGAACTCAGGACCTCCACATTGGGATTGTAGCCCTGCACATGGGACGCCAGCTCAACCAGGTGAGCTATAGTGGCGCTCAGGCAACATTATTTTGAGTGTGTTAGCAGGAGTTGAGAGGGGAGGAAACTGGACTTAGGTACGGTACAGCTCAATCCTGCCTTATCTGGGTTTGCCCTGAGAGTCTACAGCAATGCTAGAGGTTCTGTGAGGCCAATACTTAGGCTCCAACCCAAACAATGAGGTGGTTCCTGCATGTGACTAGGGTGCCTCCAGGCCACCCTTGTTTAGATGTTTTCCGGAGACGACCAACTGGTAGGAGATCCCAGGGTAGATCCAGACCTTGCTGGAGGGATTATAGATCTCATCTGGCCTGGAAGGCCTTTGGATCCCCCAGGAAGAAGTGAAAAACATTGCTGGGGAGAGGGACATCTGGAATGCCCTTAGCCTACTGCCACTGTCACCCAATCTTGGTCAGGCAGAAGAAAATGGATGGAGGGCATCCAAATCTAAACTGATACTAAACATAAAGTAAAGCTAAGACTAATAGGAATGTCATTTGTTTTGCAGATATATTGCTAAAGCACTGGACAAAAAAAAATATCCTCACCAAGTGTGTTCTGTGTACTTGAATATCTGTTCTAAGTGTCAGTAGTTGCCATGATAATCTTGTCTAAATCAAGAGTGTGAACCTTTTGTTCAATCTAGAGGAAAAGTCAGATGATGTGGGAACCATGAATATCCATAGTCACCTAGATATTTCAGTGTCAGCATGAAGGACCAACAAACTGATCCTCGGACCAGTAGAAAGCCCACTGGTTGCTTTAGTTCCCACACTTTGATTCTGAAATGTCCACTCATGGTCTGCAGAGACCTCGACTTGATCCCTAGAGCCAGACTGCCAGCCTGGCTAAAAAGGTTCTTCTAAATTTATGAACACAGCACGTAGCTACAACCGCTTTCATGACAAAAAGCCAAAATCCGAGGGCAGCTGACTCTTTCAGTGACCTCCTTGAGAATGCCAGCCCCATGAGGTCTACAGTTGTAGGACAGTTTCCTCTCTTGTTGTCCTCTCCAGGCTGGTTTAAACATTCCTGCTCTGGCTTTGTGCAGTTGGCAGAGCTGCTGTGATCAGGAGGCCTGCTGACAGACGGACATTCATCCACCTGCTGGTATCGCCTCCGGCATCGGCTTCGCATTCCTCAGGCAGTGTCAAACTGTCAGAGTCACACCATGGCTTTATTACATCTCTGTCTCTCATTCACGCACAGTTTTAAGTGAGCTCAGGTGGAGTCTTACATGATGCTGAAAGACAGACCCGAAAAATGTTAAACCTTCACTTTCCTTTCATGTGATGCACGTTAATGTTGGAACATACTTAATGGTAAAACATTTATTTCAAAACAACAAAAACGAACACGATGAACATCCCACATATTACAGCACCAAACACTAATGAGTAGAAGCTTGATGACTCACAGGGCTTGTTGGTGAGCTACTGTTACTGGCAAGTTAACTGCTTACATTCTAGCTAGCCAGGAACACGCAATTACCAGTCAGTCAACAGCTCCTCAAGCTTTTTTTCTGTTTTCACATTTACTGCACCTGGCATTTGCTCTAAAGATTCTACATTATTTGTTTCAATAAGAACTTGTTAAGGGGAGAGAACATATCTTTGAGCTAGACATCTTCCAAGACAAGCGCTCCAATGAAAACTGATGGTACAACACAGCTAATAAGCTATAAAAGCTTACTTTATTTGAACTCTCCAACACTCTGTTTCAGTCAGCACTGTCAAAACAAGCATATCTGACATCGTGTACTTCACAGAGATACAGGGTTCCTTGGGGAACAAGATTGCCCCTAGTCTCCAATGCTATTTCTGTTTCGTCTCCTGGGTGCCTTCATTTGGAGGTTTTGAATGGATGGATGGATGGATGGATGGATGGATGTTCTTCACATCATCTCCTTCAGAAAATTCACTTTCCTCTAATTTACAGTAATGCAGTGACATTTATATGTGCACTTCATATCTGAGCTATAAAGCTTGTATATTATGGAGCAACAAGCTCTCAAAGTTTACAGATTACACCAAAAATTAACAGGATTGACAGCACTGTTGCTGCAGTGAAACTTACCTCTTTCCATATTTAGTCATGTATCAGGTAAATCTCTTCAGACAAACCTCAGCCTGACTCTTCAGTGACAATTCGGAAATGAAAAGTACTGCATCATTTTAATAAATCTAGGGTTTTGTTTCATAAAATGTGTAACATTTTGTTGGCATTCTTTAAACAGAAAATTTACAGCTAAACCATAAATCCTCATGTTATGTTGTTTTGCTGTGAACAACATCCCTGTACATTTCAGTTCATATTACTTCACCTTGCAGTAATCAATCCATCAGGTGTAAAGCATTTTTATTGCTCCAGTTGTTCTGACTTCTGTTTCATGCACTTTCCTTGCCATGTCAATGTCGTGTCAAATAGAGATTTAATAAATCACTTACAAGTTCACTTCAGTGATAGGTGATGTGACACTGAAATGCGTTCCTGGCTAGAGTACATTATCCTGCTATAATACATAATCAGCCATTACGCAAAAGGGATTTGTAATGTCAGGGGGGTTTGGTTTGTTTGTTTTTTTATGAATTAATTTTTTAAGCTTTAAACTATGTTTTTTTTTCTCCTTTAGATGAAAATATAAGGGAAGATACAGAAACAAATATAGCTCTAAAAACTCTGAATATGTCTTTGTTTCAGCTGAAATACATTTGTTCATTTTGTGTTTGTAGGACCAACAACAGAGGAACATATTTACATGAGATTCAGCTGAGCATTTTCTTCCAAATGGCTAAATCCTTCTTGGAATGCCCGCTCTTTCAGCAGCTATGTTTCACTACAGTGACTAACTGGTTTCCACAGATCCCTATCTATCCCTGTGGCTCAGCCCAGCAGAACTTTATAAACCAGGATCAATGTGAAGTCTTATCTGCAACCTGAGCCTGAGTCACCTCTTTTCAGGTCTTAAAACTCTTCTATATTGGCTGCAGATTAACGCAGGTCAAATTTAAAAGTGGAAGTTGTGAGAGAAAAATACCTCTTTGAAAAACAACTTTGGGTCTTAAGGACTGTGAAAGCTTGATGCATCAGTGGGCATCAGTGGAAAGCTGTTGAAAAGTGAAGATAGGGAAAATCCCATTCACACAACTAGATAATTGTGTATTTATTAATAAAAATATCAGGATAAATCCAAAGATGAGCCCTCACAGTGTTAGCCCCAGGTGCTACACTTGTTTTTGTAGGCACTTGATGGTTAAGTGTAAATCACATCAATAGATGGGAACTGGGATTATGTCAGTTATCCTTTCCCTCAAACAGATGTTTCTCCACAGAGGTCAGAGGTCAAGTCAAAGGCCACATAAACTTGGCCAAAGCAGAAGTTACAAGTGGAAAAAGCAGGTGATTTCAAGACACGTGACTGTGGGACAGGATACATTGTTTTCATCATTCTGTCTCTTTTTTTCCTCTCCCTGTCTTTCAGACCCAACGAAAAACTCAAGTGACCCCATTGAAAGAGGACACTTCTGCTCACACTGTGTCGAGAATCTAGTTCACAGCCACCTCCATGATGGAAGCACATTTTTTGGGACAAAGCAGCATTTTCAAAGTTAAATGTCAGCTGAGCTCAGCTTTTTACTCATTTTATTAATAGATAATTTGTGTGTGTTGAAAGGTTTATTAAAAGTGGTTGCTGGATTTATAGATTAAATGTTAATGTTGCTGCAATTTTACAATATGGGACACAGAAAAAAGTTTTTCAGCATTATTATTCATAACCTATTTGAAAATTATTTTTTAAAAATGTACATAAAATCACAAATTCCTGTAAATACAAGCACTGGTAGTCTACTGTATGCTAACTCATCAAAAGATATCCTGAAATATGGACTTGAAAACTGCGCTTTTCCAATACAGACCAGTATTTTTGGCATGCATATGTAAAATACAGAATTACAATAATTGCTATATTATATATAAACATTAGGGCTTTTGGATGTAAATTATTATTCTTGTATCTATGTAGGATGCACATTTTTTTGTAGATGCTGCATTTTGCTGTTTCATCTCCTTCCCATTTGGTACTGCTTTAGTTTCCAGTTATGCTAACTGCTATAATGTGAGTGTCATTTGAATGTATTAAATAAAAATAATATAACTTTGTCCAAGATGTTTTTGTCATTATCATATGCTGCTACAGTGTTAAAAGATAAGAATCCCTCGACACTGTTGCACGCACTTCTGGATAAGAAGCCACTTTTCTCCTTTTGGCACAGTTGTTCTTTTGATAGATGTGTAGTCGTGGCGTTATTGCTGCTAATTCAACCTAAACATAATGACTGCAGGTTGTATAATGTTTAATGGTGCTAAAGTATATCCATATGAAATATATCAGTTCGCAGTTCAACACACAATAAAGCCCAGTTAACTGCTGTATCCATTTCAGGTTTATTACTAAAGAACAGACCTAGATATATGCATACATGCTTCCTGTTCAATTTAATGAGGCATATAATATTTTTATAATTTCCATCTACAGGGATGACTTGCCCGGTGTTTGGGTCTGATCCAGCTTCTATATCCAGCCTGTTTCCATGGGCTTCCTCTGCCCTTTAATGACAAGTGATAGCATCGACCTATATCAATCTGCCCACAGGATGCTTTAATCCACCATTAAGCAGATGAAATGTTGCACTGAGCCCGCAGCACAGCGGTGACGGCAGGAGCGGTTCTAAAATTTGTACGAGTGCCCCTCAAACCTGACCGCAGTCATGGACACCCTGCACCAAACCACCCAGTGCAGCAGAACACAAACCTCTTCCTCCTCGGAACTGGATCCAAATGTCTCAGGTCTCAGTATCCTCTATTTATACGCAGTGTATATTTACAACAGGCCGGATGATTAGGATGCTAGCGAGTAGTGCGAGAGCAAAGAGAATGCGGGGGGAAATCTTCTTCGGCTATTCTAAGGAGACAAGGAGTTTATCGGGGTGAGCCACCTCTCTGATGTCAAAGCTTGTTTTCAAAGAATCTGTCAGCTTCTTTACTGAGTGGCTTATCGCGTTTTGCAGCTGATCCTTAATGTTTCTTCAAAAAGCTCCACATTGCAAAAGATTCAAAGAAAAGGCCAAGACACTCAATGACACATACAGTATAATCAGTGTACAAACACCAACTCCACAAATCACAACAGTAGTTAAAAGGTTAAAATCCCCAAAATGAGACATTCAAGATTTAACATGCTGTGTTTCCTTATATCTATACAGAGACCAAGCAGTAGAATGCTTCCATGTTTACTTCTGGAGTAACTGAAGTTGAAATCTGTAGTCAGGTGAACAGTCAAATAGAGAGAGATTACTCTAGTTGTTGTCAAGAATTAGATTACTTCTTTCATTTATAATGAAGAGAATTACATTCTTTTTGTAATGAAACTTTTAGCCAAAAACAAACTAATTCAGGAGTAGAATGAGCAAAATGTGATG
>NW_007577768.1:350124-470773 GCF_000690725.1 Stegastes partitus | reverse complement strand
TACTTAATCTGAACTGTGGTTTAAATGCACACATTGTGAGTAATATTTATTAACCTGTATACTAGCTACTTTGATCTGTAGTTGACCTACTCGTGCACACACACATCGATGGTGATACATCAACGAGTGTCGGACACAGCTGGTCTGAGCTGTTCATCTGCCTTATGAATGGTTGAGATGTTCACAGGTGATAAGTGTTATGGACATGCTCAGAATGTGAAGAATGATCAAAACGCTGACTTTTGTACAAGCACAGCATCCATTAAAGCTTCTGTCAGTGTGCTAAGTGGTGGAATGTTGTGATGATTTAAGTTTAGGTAATACTTCTTCACCTATTTCCAGAAAAAAAATAATTCCTCACCAAATTTCCACAATTCAGCATCCTTCAGCAATTGTTATACTCAGACTTTTAACATTTGATAAGTCCATCTTTGTCAAAGTGGTCATATTGATGGAATGTGAAACATGATGAAAAATGAATACAGATGTTTGTACAGGTATTTTGATCCTGATAAGATAGTTTCGATAGCTCTGTGAGGCTGCTAATGCCGGCAAGCTAACAAACTCAAATTAACAATGACAGCAGATACATTTTTTGATTCCAAACCAAAATTCAATATAAATCAGAGCTTTAAGCTGGTGGTACTCCTTCAGTTTTGTTTCCACTTGGGGGTGTTTAAACAGATGGCAAACTTGTGAGCAACCAGATCATTTACAGTTATTTGCAGATCTTGCAGATACAGAGCAGCTTTGTTTTTCATTTCATATCACACTTTGTGGCAGCTGACGAATGTAAGTGAAATATTCATTAATATTCTCTCTATTTTTGGTCAATACCAGCTCCTCAGGGATTTATCTGGCACTTAAGGTGTAGCTACTAATGTTAGATAGCCAGCTGAGAACACACAGTATTTAAATAAGACAACTTTGCAATTACTGGGTGTTGAGTTTCTCCTCTTTTGGTACAAGCCATAGCCTCCTCCCCACAACTCCCCCGACAGCCGAGTGTCATGAAACGGAGTACGAATAACACGCAAAGTCACCGTATGTGTTTTCACTACGTATTTCTTGATTTACGTGTCCCCATTTGACTTCTTGGTGAACAATACCTCAACCTTAACCTTTACCCACTTATTATCAGTTTAGTAAGCTAACCATCTCACTCTAATGTTTCTCACAATTACTCATGGCCATTTAACAGTATTAAACAAGAAAAGCTTGAGATCCATAGACATGACATGCAAAATGTGCCCCAAGAGGGGTGCTATTAACATGTAATCCCATAGTATCACATTGTGCACCAAACTAACATGTACTGGCAAAATTGTGAATGTAGCATCGAAATCTGTGCTGAGATAAGGTTTCAAATATTGTTCCTGCTGTTTTCCTTAAGGTTTAATTTGCAAAAGCCAATTGCACACAAAACATTTTTGAACTGTTGTGACAAATTCTCGATCGCTGAGTTAATCTCCACCCTCATCAGGTGTAGCTTTAAAGGACAATGATCAGATATAGTGACCAGTACACAGACACTTCCATGACCAGCGACTATAAAAGTCCAACTTAAAATGCAACTTTATTTAAATGACACAATGTCAAAGAGAAAGGTGAGAATGGGATGTTGGCTGCTGGATGCTGGTATGTCAGTTAGAGATGTAGCCAGACACTTAAATATGTGCTGCTCCAACATTTGTCATCTAAGAAAGTTTTAGAGTGCTCTGGGTGGACGTGTCCGACAATGGCATCATGTCCCCTAAAATGTCCATCAACGTCATCAGTCTTTTAGGGGGAGTCAGACAACATCCCACAAGCCAGCATCGACAAACTCATTAACTCTCGGCTTCACAAATGTATGATTTGTTACTGATTTGTGATTTCTGATGTACAGTTTGACTCCACTTTCCATCTGCCCATTATTAGTTCAAATATAGCAAAACCTTAGTTGTTTCATGGCGTCCATTCTGTTGGACAGATGTCATGTGTTGGATAAACAACTACTCCTCTATGTTAAATAGAATGAATAGAATTTAGTGAAATATTACATGCATTGTTATATTTTTTGTTCAGTATATTTTGCTCAAAGCCACAAATGTGTCCTCATGGTGCTGCTTGACGGTGATTTAATCCGTTCTGGTGACCATATGTGCAACATTTCAGGGTAATCCATCCCATAACAGTTGAAGACATTTCAGTCTGGGCCAAAATGGACAACTGACTGACAACAGTGTGATCACATGGGCACGACTAAAAACACACATAGCTACAGTATTGATGTGCTGTGAACAGACCACATTAGGACAAATGTGTGATTAAAAAGAAAATCCTTGTTCACTTAAGTGCTGCGGTCTGTGTCACGTAAACGATGGAGCTCTGGGTCAGACCGCAGCTTCGTCTTGATGGACGTAACAACTGCACCGAAAGGAAAGAAAGCAAATCGTGTCCTCTGTCTGCATGGCTTTTAAGGGTAAAGGGGTGGGATCCACTTGGGCTTTGTTTTCCATCTATCATGAGGTCATTAGTGGCTGCTGTCATCATAAGCTTCCTGCCGGATGATGAGTTGATCCTGGGCAGTGGAGCCTGGCCTCGACCCAGCTTCTCTCTCTGTTTACCTTAGATGCTTATTAAAGGCATGTCATGTCTTTAATGTCTAATTTGGAGAAAGCCAAGTTAATGGCTTAATGAATGTCGTGCTGCAGCTCGAGAGCAGACACATCTAGTATCTGTTTTCCACTCATCTGCACAGTTCTGTAGATAGAGTCGTACGTTGATTTGTCACGCGGGAATCCACAGTTTTCTCAATACCAGGATGATAAGTTGCCGCTTTAGTCCTTAGGTCTTCATCTTCTTCACTATGGGAGGAATGTGAGTGAAATCCAGGAGTGACAGAGTATAAAAAGCTTACTGTGTTTGTTTCTATAGTTACACCGTTTGGTGTGTGTCCCATTTTTATTCTTGGCTAGTCAAGTGAGTAGGGCAAGATTTATTTAGAGGATGCAGTGAAAAGTGTGATACAGAATGCCTGGATGCATACGGCATCTCTGCTATTTGGCCCACGCATAGAGGAAGGTTGCTGAGTGGTTCACAGTGTTGTCCTAAAAGCATTACAATCCCCAATGAACAGAGGCACTTTTACAGAATATTAATTTAAATGGCTGAAGTTGCAGCACTGGGATTAATAATCAAGCGTAGATAATGATTAAATGTAAACTTGTGTCAATGGATGTAGGTGTCCTACTTATACCAAATGATCAACATTGAATTCTTGTGCATAAGCAAGGTCCATTATGAGCGTTAAGCTGATGAATTTGCAGGTGTTTTGATTTATTTAGAAGTGAAACTGAAAATTAGATTCGTCCAGCTACATAGAATTACTGACATTAGTGACAATAAATCAAAAATCAAATATTTAAAGCATTGCGGCTGGAAGAATAGCGGGAAAATGTTTGAGCAACGGACACGGATCACTTCATCAAGTGTCAGGCTCGACTCAAAAGATGATCCATAAAAGGCTACCAGGTATTTTTATCTTAACATGACCTTGTGCAGCGAACTGAGTACACATTCTCACATTCTCCCCCCATCCAGTACGACTGCTTGATTTCCCCGCGCTCTGCTTTGTCAGTATCGCTGCAGAAAAAGCCTGTTGGAAGTGTTTGCATCACATATTTCACCTTTCCCTGAACTTGTGTTTGCTGGCACTATGTTTCATTCTTTAGCTTTGCCAAAAAAATACCACTGCATCAAATATGCAGATGCTGTCAAAATAAAGTAGGGCATTTTCCCCGACTTAAATCTTACAGTAACCTCAAACAAGCAGCGTCCCACTGCTGAGTTGGTCATTAAAAAATGATCCGTACTTCCAAATGCTGTAGAAAAACTAAAGTTTTAAATTCAAGTGCAGAACCCAACATTTCTAATTTTAAAATAAATAAATAAATAATACTGTATATCAAGCTGAATGATGCTGATATTCTAAAATAATAATCACAATCAGTGTAATTGTTAAGTAGGTTTTTAAATACAAAGAATCTGACTGTGTGTTTTGGTGCAGAGCAGTAAAACTGACAAGTAGAAAATTAAAAGAATGATAAAAAAAAAAAAGTGTTGAAGGTCAATAGACAATAAGTGTTAAAAGACAAATGAGAAGCATGTGTTACAAGTTTTAAAAAATACATTCACAGGAGTATAAAAGCAATTAAAAGTAACAGAAATATTTACAGTGTGCAAAAATGTGCAAATTATTTGCCTGGGAATGTGCAGGATTGCATTGTGTGTAATCTAAACAATTTGAAATGTGCCAAAGGATAACATCATCCTATTAAAAAAGCTGTGCATTAATGTGATGCATTGAGTCGACGTCTTTGTTAGAGGTTGAGGGGAGAGAGGCAGGTTATATAGATTTATAGATAAGGTATATAAATATTGGCCAAGAAATCTAGAACATTTCCATCTGATGACACATTCTTTAACAACACAGAGCCTCAGGTTTTAATAAAAATGTACAGTGTTTGCCTTACCGAGAAAGTTGAGCAAGAAGTGTAAAAATATACATTTGTCATCGAAGGAAAATAAAATGGCACTTGCTTGTGTTTCTGTCATTGTAAACTTACATTTAATAAATTAATAAACTGAATTAGGAGCCAGAAGAAACGGGGATTTTAACAACCTTCAAAACTAGTTGAAAGAAAAAGAAAGGCAAAGACTGGATGTCAAGGGATGAAGTAATTGTCAGTGACCAATACAGCCAGTTTAAACTCTTTACTTCTTTACTTGACAAATGTTTTTGAGGGAATATTTTGAGCTGTGTTGTTGTCTCTCTGTGTGTGAGACCAAACAGTTTCCATACACCTGTGCTGCCAGCTGATGCCAGGTTATTGTCCCTCACTGTGGGACGAACGGCCACTCCGGTGCCGAGATGTCACGACCTCAGAGACACTCTGACTTGTGAACAGAACACAAACATCCTCACAAGTCATCATTTCACACAGGTCATTAATTGTGTTGATGACGATAACAAACTTTGCATTCAATCTAAATGTCTTTTCTAATGTACTGTGGGAGTCAAATTAAACCATTACGATACATTTACATGGTGCATTTCAGCCTTTAGCTAAGAGTTTTAAATCTAAGTTATGCATTGTAAAATATTTTCCTTGTTATTGAAGTAGTGCTGCAGTGCCAGATTTGACTTTGACATAGAGGCTTTGATGCTACTGTAATAAGGGATTGCTTACTTCATTCTCATAACTCCAACTCTCTAAGACGTCTTCATCCCCTCTGAAGCGGTTTGTGAAATCACACAGGTCAGTGATGATGCATCTGAACACATAGCTGACTTCAAAGTAGAAAGGGTAAGGTTTATTACTGTTTATTGCTTCATTTAGTCAACTTGAATGCACATATTTAACCCACTACAGGGCACTCCAAGAATAAGTTTCCACACAAATGTATGTGCAAAGTCATTTCTAAAAGTTAACCTTAAAAAAAATCTAAGGGCTGACATATTTTTGTGTAATTATGAAGCATAAAAATAAAACTGAAGTGTCACTATTTACTAAATATATATACTGTCAAGTTTGTTCAAATTTACAGGCACAGTGAAAGTGTCATTAATAGTTGCACTAAATTAGGTTAAATCAGTTTTTGCCGTGTATCCCCTAGCACCCTTTTTTCAGTGAGACAAGAGGAGAAGGGTAAGTGCTGGTTGGGGCAGCACTTTCACAGTCTTGTCCAATGATCTTTCTTAAATTAGCCATGGGGGCTGGAGGCTCCCTCCCTGCACTGACAGAAGGAGGAGCCTGTGCCTGTCACTGTCTACTGTTTCATTATTACCTGCACAGCCCTGCAGCATTCACCACACTTGTGCCTCTGTGTGGCCACACAGAAACAGACAGACACAGAGAACAGATTCCAAGGCCCGAACCATCACAGAGAAGTTTCTTTTTTGATGACTCTTTTTCTTCAGTCAAGGAGGGAATCTGCCTGCTGCTGCTGCTGCTGCTTAAATTAAATAAACTGCAAGGCAACTAGCAGTGGACATGGCTGGTTGTCTGCAAAGCTCCCAGCTTTGTAAAAAGTGGGAATTTTTCAAATACCTGCTTGTGACTTTTTCTCTGAGCTTCTGTGTCACCTCAGTTTATGCAGAGCCATTTGGTCCAGCTCACCTCCATTACCACAAGTCTGGACCTAATGAAGACACTATTGTCATCGCTAACAATGGGATCAGGGTACCTTTTGGGAGGTCTGTGTTTCTGGACCCCGTGAATGACCTGGTAACAGAAGTGCAGCCTGGTGACCGTTGCCAAATCACAGTTCTGGACAATGACCCGCTGGCCCAGAAACCTGGGATGTTGACCCCTAAAAAGTTTCCCTGCTCTTTTGGACCAGATGAAGTGAAATACACTCATTTTGGATCTCGGAGCCCCAGTAAGGATCGTGTGAGGCTGCAGCTTCGTTATGACTCCCACACAGACACAGTTATTGTTCCTTTCATGCTGGAAGTGGAGGTGGTTTTCCAGCAGCTTGAGATCCTCACCAGGAATATGCCCCTTAATGTTGAAAAGCTCAATGGAGACAGCAACCCTATTGACAAAAAGGGTCTGGAGTTTTCCTATGAGGATGGTGTCACACAGTGTAAAATCGCCACTCTGGTCGGCACTGGAGGTCTCCCCAGGTATGGAACTCTTTTGAATAGTCCCTCCAATGGCCAAATGATTGACTGTGATGAGTTTGTGAAACAGGGAATTCGCTACAAACATACTGCTAAAACCAATTCACCAAACAGAGACTATGTTCCAATGATGGTAGAGCTGCAGGATACTGAAGGCAACACTATAATGCAAGAGTTTTTCCAAATGATGGTTAGAATCAGAGAAGGTGCAGAGAACACTGCTCCAAAACCCAGCTTTGTAGCCATGATGATGATGGAGGTTGATCAGTTTGTGATGACAGCAATTACAAGTGACATGCTGGCTGCTGAAGATGTCGAATCTGACCCAGATGATTTAATCTTTAACATTACTTCACCTCTGAGCCCCCAGCACGGCTACATTATCAGCACAGACGATCAGAATCTGCCTATCACCTCCTTCTATCAGAGAGACATCAAAGACCTCAAAATAGCTTATAAGCCACCCTCAGAGGACTCAGAGCAGGAGAGGATTTTCCAGCTAGAGTTTGAAATTGTAGATACAGATGGATCAGTGTCTGATACATTTGCTTTTATGATTGTGGTAAAGCCTATGAATACCTTGGCTCCAGTTGCAACCAAAAATACAGGGCAGCTATTGTTTGAAGGGCAGTCCCGATCTCTCTCCAGCTCCCAGAATTTAGAGATCAGTGACGAGGATAACCTGGAAGATGTGAGAATAACAGTTGTTGATGGCTTAAAGCATGGAGACCTCACCGTGCTCGGCTCACGCAGGAAATTCTTTACACCCGCCGATCTAGATGCTGGAATTGTCGTGTACCAGCATGATGGCAGCGACACCTATAGCGACAACATTATTTTTAGAAT
The DNA here is from genome assembly GCF_000690725.1 of Stegastes partitus. Taxonomy (NCBI): domain Eukaryota; kingdom Metazoa; phylum Chordata; class Actinopteri; family Pomacentridae; genus Stegastes; species Stegastes partitus. Next base: position 463,257 of record NW_007577768.1, on the reverse strand, counting down.
GACCGATGGCAGAAATGAAGTAGAATTTTTGTTCCCCATCACCATTGCTCCCACTGATGACGAGCCCCCCATTATTAATGCCAACACTGGCCTAGTGCTGTTCAAGAATGAAATTATGCAGATTTCTCCCTTCATCCTGAGCGCTACAGATATTGATTCAGAAGATGCCACGATTAAGTTTATCTTGGAAGCACCGTACTCCACTGTAGGCGAGCTTCTGCTGAGGCAAGCAGAGTCACCCTCTGACCCGTCTCTCTGGAAGTTCAGTGAGACAGATGAGATGTTTGAGCAGGTGGTGACTGAATGGTTCCAGCAGGATATTCTCGATGGAAAGCTGTTCTATCGCCACATCGGACCCCATAGCACTACCACTGTGATCGATCAGTTTGTGTTCCGGGTACAGGATGACAATGACCCTCCAAATCAATCAGGCGAGCACATGTTCACCATCAAAATCCATCCTGTAGATGACCTTGCCCCCGAGCTTTTCCCAGGCACCACCCTTCACATGACAGTCCAGGAATATGAGCTCACATACTTCAGGAAGAAATTCTTGTGTTATACTGATCTAGACTCAGATGACAGAGACCTGAAGTACACCATAGCTAAGCCTCCGACTGACACAGATGAGAACAATCCAGCTCCCTTGGGGGAAATTGTACTGACTGACAGCCCTGACACTGTAATTACAGAGTTTACACAAGCCCAGGTTAATCACCACAAAGTAGCTTACAAGCCTCCAGACCAGGAACTGGGCATCACTCCAAAAGTGGCTCAGTTCACATTCACTGTGGAAGACACAGCTGGTAACACAGTAGATGGACTATTCACCATTTTCCTACAGCCAGTTGACAATAAACCCCCGCTTATCACCAACACAGGGTTCACTGTTATGGAAAGAAGTGTCTATGTTATCACAAAGAAAGAGCTGCATGCCACTGACACAGATACAGATGATGAAAATATCATCTTCACCGTGACCCTGATTCCTCGATATGGGCAGCTGCAGTATTTGGGGATTGACATGTCAAACGGTGAAACATTCGTGCTTGAAGACATTGCAAATGGCCGCCTAACTTACATCCATGGAGGAGAGGAATCCCTCGGTGATGCCATCAAACTTTCTGTGAGTGACGGTTTCCACGAGGTACCCATCACCATGAAGATCACCATTGAGCCAGTCGATGATGAGACCCCCACAATTATGCTTCCATCCGGCCTGCTCGGAGCCGCCATCGATGTACTGGAGAATGGAGCAACAGAGATAACGAGTAGTGTCATTCAGGGCCGCGATGAAGACACAGATGACCTCATGCTCACTTTTATTGTGGAAGAACCTCCCAGACTGGGGGAGATCCTGGTTAATGGTGCCCCCGCTGAGAGGTTCACCCAGGAGGACATCATAAACGGTGTGGTGGTGTATGCTCACACATCCGGTGAAATTGGTCCAGTCAGAGCACACGACTCCTTCAACCTCACTCTGTCTGATATGTCAGATCAGTGGGTCGTTGGTGGAAACAAGGTCCAAGGTGTGACAGTTCACGTCACCATCCTTCCTGTTGACAGCATCCCACCTATTGTCAGTGTTGGAGAGCAGTTTGTTGTAGTGGAGGGGGAAAAGAATGTCATCACACTGGATCACATTCAGGCTGAGGATGTAGACACAAACAATGATGACATCCTGTGCACCATCATTGTCCAACCAACATCTGGTTATGTGGAGAACATCTCACCAGCTGCAGGTTCTGAGAAATCAAGAGCTGGGACTGCCATTACTGCCTTTACAATTAAAGACATCGCCCTCGGTCATATCTACTATGTCCAAAGCATCCATAAAGGGGTTGAACCTGTGGAAGACCGTTTTACTTTCCGCTGCTCAGATGGTATTAACTTCTCCGAACGACATTTCTTCCCCATAGTCATCATTCCAGCTAATGATGAGAAGCCAGAGATTTTCATCCGTGAGTTTGTGGTGATGGAGGGCATGAGTCTGGTTATTGACACACCAATTCTGAACGCAGCTGATGCTGACATCCCTGGGGATGAGCTGCACTTTGAGATCATAAAAAACCCCAAACATGGTACAATAGTTCAGCAGCTCAGCACCGGCACCATCCCTGTAGAAAAGTTCAACTTGGAACAGATCAAAGAAGCTTCCAACATTGTGTATGAACATGACGACTCTGAGACCAAAGAGGACAGCTTTGAAGTCAGGCTATCTGATGGGAAACACAAAGTAGAAAAAACTGTTCTCATCATGGTTATTCCTGTTGACGATGAGACACCCAGAATGGCTATTAATGACGGCCTTGATGTTGAGATTGGAGAGACAAAAGTCATCAGCAACAGGGTTTTAAAAGCAACAGATCTTGACTCTGAAGACAAAGACCTCACATATGTTGTACGATATGGTCCTGGCCAAGGCTACCTTCAGCGTATCACTAAATTTGGTGACGTTGTAGGGAACATCACCCTAGGAATGAATTTCTCACAGGACGAAATCGACAAACAACTCATTCAGTATGTGCACACAGGCCAAGAAGGGATCCGTGACCTGCTGAAATTTGACGTCACAGATGGCATCAATCCACTTATTGACCGTTACTTTTACATCAACATTGGAAGTATTGACATGGTTTTTCCAGATGTTGTCAACAAAGGCGTGACTCTCAAAGAAGGTGGCAAAGTAACTCTTACCACTGACCTCCTCAGCACCACAGACATTAACAGTCCAGATGAATACCTCAGCTTTAGCATCACAAGAGCACCTAGTAGAGGACACTTAGAGAGTACTGACCACCCAGGTGTTCCCATTTCTACATTCACCCAACTGCAGCTTGCCGGCAACAAGATCTACTACATCCACACCTCTGATGATGAGATGAAAATGGACAGCTTTGAGTTTGAGGTGACAGATGGTTACAATCCTGTCTTCCGAACCTTCCGAGTGTCCATCACTGATGTAGATAATAAAAAACCTGTGTTGACTGTAAACAAGCTGTTTGTGGAGGAGGGAGAAACCAAACTCATCACACCATTTGAGTTGACAGCTGAGGACCGGGACACCCCTGACAACCTGTTGCGTTTCATCGTCACGCAGGTGCCAGTGCACGGCCAGCTGCTTTTCAACAACACTAAACCAATCACAACCTTCACCAAGCAGGACCTGAATGAGAACCTTATCAGCTATAAGCATGATAGCACTGAGACCAACGAAGACAGCTTCTCTTTCACTGTCACAGATGGAACTCATACCGACTTTTATGTCTTCCCTGATACTGTGTATGAGACACGCAAGCCCCAGATGATGACCATTTTTATCAATACAGTGGACAACGGTGTCCCCCAGATTGTGGTAAACAAGGCTGCTGCTTCACTGAAAGTCCTCCATACAGGACACCTGGGCTTTCTGATCACCAGCAAGGTCCTTCGATCAGAGGACCGAGACAGTCCCCAAAGGGTCCTGAAGTACACTGTGTCTGAGGCTCCACTGCATGGCTTCATCATAAACACTGCGCTGGGCAATGACAGCATCAAGACATTCTCACAAGGTAAGCTAATTACATCTCTTAATATAGGTTTTGAAAAATACAGTGCAGTAATCGTCTATTTTTTCACATTAACTGGTGATAATGTGTGATATAAAGAATCTTATAACATGGATTTGAAGTTTCTTTAGTTTTGCAGAGATTTTATCATTTTTAGCTCATTGCATTGGTTATATGGTCCACAACTTTTCTCTTTCTTTTCATTGTGACTACTGTCACCCTTTTCCCAGCACCACAGGAGACAATGTGAGCAAATAACCGCGGCTCCGTGTAAGGCTTTACAGTTCATTGTTCAAGTCACAGTATCAACATTGAATGAAAAATGGGTGTGAGACTACCTTTTTTTTTGTTATCACTTCTCAAAATATAATTGTTTTACAGTTTAATTTTCAGGTTTTTGTTCTAGAGTTAGATTTTGAACAAAAATTTAAAGCTGACTCTGAAGCCTAATTTTCCATTTCTGCCTTTTGCGGTTGTGGTTAGACTGTACCATCTGCACCAAGGACAGTTTACAGCCACGGACCCAGCAGCGACACCACAATATGTGGCACATCTGATCTTGCAATTAGTTATCAGCTACACTATTTTGGGAGGGTTTGGAGACGTGTAAACATTACTCATAGATGGGGGCCATAGGCCAATGTATTTTAAAATATTATGCGTGTGTCTGTAAGAAAACAAATCCTCAAATGTAAATGAAAAAATAAATACACAAATAAATGACTACATAAATGAATGAATAAATAATGAAAGTAAAGACAACAATATTCTTATTAATGTCATAGACATTTTGTTTTTTTCATAGTCTTTTGTTTCTAACATTTTATTAATGCCTAACATGGTGTAGCTGATAAATTATTGGTCACATTTGCTCTCTGATACATAATGTCGTGGGCTACTGGGTCCATGGCTGTCTGTACACATGTGTGCTAATGGTACAATTCGATCACAAGTGTAAAACAGAAATGAAAATTAAAATATCTTCAAAAATTCTATTCTGAGGCAACAATTGAAACGGGAACAATAATAATAACCAAGAGACAATTATTAATAAGTAAAGTTATCAAATAAAGCAGATAAAAGAAAAGTTTTCGAACACATTATTCGTTTTGATTCATTTTGATGGTGTGAACTGAACAAAGAACTGGAAAGTGTTACATGGACCCAAGTGATGAATATAGTAAAGAATGAAGCAGCTGAACAGACAGATATTTTTCTCAGGATTTGGTGGGTGTTGTGTATTCGTCAGATGGCTAGAAACATAACTCCAAATGAGTGTTTATGTTCTGTATCTTCTGAATGTATAAACAGGCAGCTAGGCCTTTTTAATTAGTGGAAATCACTGACAACAAACATATGTTATCTAGTTTAGAGAGTATATGATGGAGTTAAGATCGAATGTGAAGGATGCATCAGATGCAATATATATGTATTTAGAAATACAGTATAAAATTGTACTGACATTAATGACTCTTACAACTAATGTTAGTAATCACTTTAAAATCATCATAGACTATATTTCTGTAAAAGATATTCACTTCTCAGCATTTTGACTTTGCTTAAACTTTTAAAACACATTTCTCCTGTGGCTCGTATCACTTTAATTGCAGCCTGAGGCCTGTAACTAAAACCTTGTAAAAGTGGTTCAGTCGTCACAGTTATCTTTCCGTTTCAGCTAACACTCCATCTCTCTATATTTGTCATACCAACAGCTGATATCAATGACATGAAGATCTGTTATGTGCTGCTGGATGGGAGCAACGCCACAAGTGACATCTTCTACTTCACAGTCGAAGACAACGGTAGGCTTTTGTAATATTTAATACTTGTGCGCAGCGACACCAAAGTTGGGGCCCATTACTGAGGAATCATCTGCCTGAAGGTTTTCCTCAGAGTATATCTGCCTTTTAATGGCTGCTTAAAATTGAAACTTCCTGCGCTCTGTCAATCACCCGAGTGTTTGCATCACAAAGACTTAAGGCAGTTGGCCATGACTGACACCCAGTACTGAGGCACCACCTCTGTTCGCCCTACTGGAAAGGGTAGCAGGTTTAAAGGACAAGGGTCAAAGGGGGCTAAGTCAAACGCTGACGGTGGGTTAGTAAAAGCAAAAGACTACCACTTTTTTTAAACTTTATTGTTAATGAACAATAGGGTCTTTCGCCTCAGGGCGTGTCTCAGAGCTTTCAAACGTCACCTTTCATCATGTGCTTGAAGTGACACGGTGAAATGTGTATAGGTGTGAATAACAGGATATTCAGTTCATACCTTCTTCTTGGAATCAGTCTCACTGACGTGTTTCTTGGACATGTTTTCGTGCAAGTTTGTGAGAAGAGACAATATTGTCTTTCCAATTAGACTCATTCCCCTTTTTCATCCTACTCTGGCGCCTGATTGATGTGCTTTGGTTGGCGACTCTTTGCATTCATGAAACATCATATTTCCTTTTGACATGAGTCTAAAGAATGATTAATATCTGTAACAGGTATAATGTGACGATCTAGCAATCAATGCTGTTTATCCCAAAGAATTCTCCTCAATGAATCAGATATGCCCGGTACACACATGATGATGAGTTACAGCATAATATGTAAGCTCGGTGGCTTGTCACCTCTCACTGTTTCATAGGTTTACTTGAACAGCATTACAAATATAGCAATGCAATGCAATAAAATGCAACAGGTGGCCTTTTCTATTTTTTGCACTGGTTATAAAATACAAGACAAGATTCAGAAATGCAATCAATGCCACGGGGAAAGTTTAGCCTATAATTGTGCTGCATTGAGGGTCATGGTAACAGTAATAGCACCATCAGGCCCATGGAGAAGGCAGCAGCAAGAGGATGTGAGTTTGGCTAAATTACAATCTTTTTGTCAGGAAAATGAAGCCTCGGTTTGGCCTTGAGTGAATCCCTACTAATTAACTCTTTCCCCCAGACTGTGACTGACGTAGATGGTAATTTATTTTTAATGAGGATCAGTGGCTCTGACATTAACTGACATTGGAATATAATCTAAATTGCACACATCTATTCTTAGTAATATTTCATACATTTGTGACTTAATAAGCTGCATGAAGTAAAGCATTTCTGTCTATTATGTGCAGGTTTAAGCACAGGAAGAGAAGACAAGGGCTTCAATTAGCTCAACACTTCTTTTTTTGTTTGCTTACCCACTTTGTTTAAGCTTCCAGCCAGCTTAGCTGAACCAGGTGCACTGGTGCATACTGGGACATTAAACAAAACCATGTTTCTGCATGACCATGGTTCACATGTAAAGGGCACAGCACAATATTCATGTCATTAATGGATTAAACACGTATTAATGCACATGAGAGACACATGGATTAACATTATCTGCGCACTGCACGTGTGCATAAGCACTCACTCACAAACACACATAAGCAAACACTCAGGGACATCCGGGAAAAGATCAAACAGACAACAGATAAAAGTGAGATGAGCCAGCTGGCAAATCACTAATGTGAAGTGTTGAAGAGGTGACTCCTGGGGGTGGTGGCATTATCCTGGACATGTAGGGGCATGTGGCTGGAGAGCGCGCTGATGGTCAGGCTATCTGCTAATAAATCTAAGTAGGTGAGCTGTTTGTGTGGGAAGCAAAACACTGGGTCAGGTGAGATTTGCACCCAAGATAATCCACTGGCTCTGCTAGCAAACCTCTTCATAAAGAATGGAATCGATCAACTTATTAAAGTTAAATTAAGTGTTTGCGCCAATACCATAAATTGTGAAATATTTTAAAGCCTGAAATTAATCAAAATAGTTGTTAAATCTCAGATGATTTTGTTGCTTCGGATCTTTTTGGAAACATCCAAGGAGACAGAGAAAGAGAGCTAAACTACATATTCCAAAATCCAAAAAGAGACCATACTTATATATATATTGAGCTATAGACCCTCTTTGTCAACAGTAGCCATTTTTTAACCCTGAATTGAGTTTAATTGTTGTATAAGCTAAAGCAGTTTCGCTAAGTTCTTCTATACACAGTTTAAGCATCCGTAAATATCCTGAGATGCAGTGATATGGGCGGCTGCTTAAGGGTCTTAGCAGCCTTAAACAGATACCTGCCACTACATGCACTGCAGTGATGCTTCTTCACAAGTAGGTCAAGAATACACACTCAAATACTCAAATCATTAACATATCTACACGGAGGAGAGTAGCAGTTAAGAAAATACCACTATAAGCCTCACAAGCTCAAATGTTGCAAGCACACATGTACATATGTTACTGCATGAGTGTACATCTGCAGATACAGTACGTCAAGATCTTAATCAGGGGGGCTGAAGAATGTAAGGAGCAACACCGTGTGTGTGTGTGTGTGTGTGTGTGTGTGTGTTTGTGTGTGTGTGTGTGTGTGTGTGTGTGGTCAGACGCAGCTGAAGTACGGCTGTCGTAATTGTGTAACAAGTGTTTCTTAGTAAGAGGTCAGGGGCAGACGTTCAGTTTGACACTTGGGGTGTGAGGGTGGATCTGCTGGTCAGCGGTTCAATTTCAAACAGTGAGGAGAAAGTTACTTTAGCTGTTAGTTGTAAGAAAGAAAATCCTTGTTTAGGGATAAATAGGGTTTTTTTGCAAAAGAATTAAAGTGAGCAAATTTGAATATGTATTTTGTATACGTACAGTTACATAGAGGAAAATTATATTGAATGCAATGCTAAAAGCCCAAATCCATACTTGTAGAAGTCAAGATTGTTTAACTTGTTTCAAGTTGTATGAACAGAAAACTCTTCTTCAAATGCTACGCTACTTCCAAAAATAAATCCAGGTGGAGATTGTAGTAATGTTTGACGTGTGTTGAGGAGTTTTCGTATTTGGCTCAAACATGTTTGGGGTAAAATCTGCAGAAAGAGGTAGAGAGAGACGAACCGGCTGATCTGAACCGTTCTTTTTTTTTTTTCAGCCTAAAATTCAGCATTTATTTTGTTACGTTTCCTTTGCAGCAGTGGTTCAATTAGAAAGCATCCATAAAATAAATACATCTTAAGTGTACTTACTTTGACTGCTACTTTTGAATGACAGATGAATTCTCACACGGTGGCCTGAATACCAAACTTTAACCCTCCAGTAATGATAGCAGTGACCCCAGTCATAGACTGTAGTTCAAGTTGGCTCGTTGTCTCTGTCTGCTGGGAATTTCTATTGGAAAAGCAATAACTTGCATGCAAGTGACCAGGTCAGAAACTCCCTACAGCTATTCGAAGAGTGGGATACTGAAGCAATAAATACTTGTTTTCACAAGTGAATACACAGCTCGCATATATCTTGGTCTATCAGGTATTGGTCCAACAAGCCACAGGCTGAGTAAAGAAACCCTCACTGTCAGGCTTGTTGAGACGTCTATAGATTTTTGTTTGTTAGTCTTAAATCTAGATTTTACTGCACCACTAATCAAACTCTGAAAAAAAGAGAGTAAAAATCAAACTCACTGCTGAATAACACACAAGAAAGAAAGAGAGAATGCAAGCCTTTGCATTCAGATAAGTTGAACCGGCCTCTGTGCTTTTTCCAATGGCAACAATATAGTCTTGCAGCTCTGCAGAGGGATCATAGACTCGGGTGGGTTGAGTGTTATGTGATCATTCAGAGCCGGGCAGAGGAATGCACTTCCACGGAGACTCCAGACTCCAGGGCCACAGACAGAGCAGGGCCTGGAAGTGAAGTGGTATCCCAAGCAGACAGGTGTGTACGTGAGAGGGAAGGCTCCAGGGGGATCCCCTTTCAAAGCCTGTGGTCACCCCACTCCCAGCTCCGCAGAAATCCAACCCAATCTCAGATAGCACGATAACCCGTAGACTTCCACTGTGGAGGTGACTGCTCTGGAGGGGCACGTCCCCAGAGGGCGCAATGATACCAAGGTAAAAGAAAAGGGGGAAATGCAGGAAAAAGAGCTACAATTAGAAAAAACAATAAGGCTATAGGCAGGCTTTTGTCAGTTTTCTTCAGCTCAGTAAGTGCACTCTTGTCCAGTAGGACTGCATGCTAACTGACACGACCATGTTACACCCCGACTTCCTAACTGTGTTTTGGGATCTTACATGTCACTCGTGTCAACAGTCACCAGGAGATTTACTGGCTAATGGTGCCACAGTCGGGGCCCCCTGTGACTTGATGAAGCTCCACCACACCCTACTCTGTTCTCACTTTCCTTCCTTCCCCTCCTCTACGGACCCTTCATGGTATTACTATTCTTTTTCTCTGGTCTTACCTCTTCTCTATTTCCTTCCTCTCAGGTTTTACCCCTATCCCTTTCAATGAACTATGGCGTCACCTTGTTCTCTGTATCTCTTTCTCTTTTTGTCCTTTTTCTCCGGCTTTGATTTATGGCCGTTGGCGGGCCGTTGGGCTGGGGAGTTATGATGTATGGCTGCACCGGTTATTCTTATCTACTCTCATATGGCAAAGCTGTTGCTGCCCGTAGCCAAGCGATTATTGAGTTACTTCTGCTCTGCTCCTTGTACTTTTTTTTTAGCCACACTAGCAACGCTGCTGCAGAGACGGAAAACGTTTTTTGGAATGTCTCTCTGTCACTTCGACCGTCACAACGGTCTAGACTGAAATGTCTCAACAACTTTTGAATTAAATTGCATTAGTTCTTATTAAGAACTAGATCAGACTATGTATCTTGCTGGTTTTTAGTAAACCGCTGAGATTTCCTCTTGCACCACTGTGAGGTTTGTTGTTCTGTCTGAACAGTTATGGGATAGATCACAACAGATGACTGTGCCATCATCAGTTAGTTCTTTTCACTGAGCATTTATCTTTTGATAAGGACAAGATAGAGAGAATTAAAAGAAAAATATCTGTGGTTACCTGTGAACATTTTTCACTGACATTTTCAAAGACGTTAGTTAATGTTCAATCAACGTCTTTGACATTTTCAAAGACGCAAAACAATAGCAACAACAATGGTGGAGACTATACGAGCAACCCAGCTGTTGCTGAACTGCGTTCTAAGCTACTGAGCTACCTGCTTGTTGCATAAAAGAACTACATTACAATGTTTTGCTGCTTACATTGTAAAGGCACCTTGTACCTGCAGAGTAGATCAAGCTGTACTTGCTATTGCGTATTACAGCAATAAGCACAATATTTACATCCCATTAAGACTTCCTGGGAGCTTGTTACTGGCAGCACATGGCCTATATAGTTGCATATTTATGACATTTTATTCTAAGCATCACACCATTTATCAGAGTTAGAAACTGTAGAAAAAGAAAAAATTGTTAGATTTTCCAAGCTCTGTGATGTGCGGTTCCTTTAGAAAACCAAACCAAATCCCAGCTTAAGACTGTCATATATCAGAATTTAGTTTTTTATTCTACATGTCTTTACATTTCAAAGTTTGCCAAAAAAAAACCCAGTCATTTACATCACTTATAATTGTGTATTCCTCAGTGCAACCTTAAACCCATGAGCGGCTCAATTGCACCCAACATTAATATGACAAACACTCAGGAACCGTTTGGCTGAACTGGGCTGAGCTAATTAAGTAGTAACATATCTATTTTATGTAAGCTTACTCTTTTCCCAGTCTCGGTAACATGTGTGGGCAGTTGGAACAATGTTCCAGGTTTTTTTTAATATGCTGCTTGGGGTTTAGACGGTTGAGTGTGTTAAAAGGATGTCTTGTAGACCACTTTTTGCCTCGCAGTGCTATAATGACAATAATTAATATCACCTGTCTTTCAGTCGTCAACTGAAATATTATCAAAATAATGAAACTAATTTGTGACACACTGATGTTGGAACTATATTTTAGCTGGTTGAGAAGAGGGCAAAAAGAGCTCTTTAGAGTGGATGTCACCTCATTTTTAGTTGGTGCTTGTTGGGTTTGATTCATGACCAAATAGTTTTAATCAGTCTCAGCTGCATAGTGTGATAACAAACTAAACTAAGCTAGAAAAAAATACTTAACATTGGACAAGCCAACCGTCAGCATGTTTTTAATAATTTTGGCCTTTTTTTGGGTTAATTGCGCATGCAGCTCTCACGTCTTAATTCATCACTCGTCACGCAATGTTTTGTTGAAAGATAATGATTCACAGTGCCACATTTGTTATGCTATTAGATTTCCCTAAATGCTGCAAGCATTTGTGTCATTGCGCCAAGTGTGGCAAGCAAATGTCAAAGAGGATGTGGTCCTGTGAAATTATTTGCAACATCCTAGAGAGATCGTCTCAGTGTCTTGAATACGGGCAGCAATGCAGATATTTCAATGTGTTGATTTACGTCCCATGCTGTGGCTGTCCGGAAGGAATTATTACAGTTATTAATACATTTAATCACGTAGCATTCCTTACATGAATTCCTTGGAAAGCAAAGCAGATGCTAATCTCTTTTAAAAATCTCTTCATTTATTTATTAAAATGCACAAGAATAAAAGTTAACACTGTTGTATAAAGCTAACATATTTCTGTTTACATCGAGGTTTGACATCGCCTTGATTTTAATAGAACATACTTGAAAACTGTGACATTTAAATACTGAGCATAGCTGACCGGAACCTTCACAGTATTTATATGAGCAGGATGATTGATGAGGAAATGTAATAATGGTGATGCTTGTCACTTGATGATGATATTCTTAGAAGGTTGCTCCTCCTTGCATCATGCTGGTGGACGTCAAAGCCTCGTATTGACCTTCCGCTCCAATGATATCTTCAGACTGGCCCACTATCCCGCTGCATCTATGTATGGATGCAGGCAGCACTGCTGTGTAAATATGAGCTGATGAAGAATGTGCTGTCAAAGGACGCTGGTGCACGTCGCTTTGCTGGCACAAGATGCCTTAAATTTTATCCGCTGAGTCATTCATCTGTGTTTTACTTATTTTGTGTTTCTCACGCTGATTGTTTTAGGTAAATTCTGCACCAAGAACACACATGTCGTTAACGAGGGTTAGCTGCTGGTCTCACGAAGATCCTAAATCAGGAAAGCGTTTATAATTTAGTATTCCTCGCCTTCCTGTGCCAGCAATCGCAATCAATCACGCTGGAGCTAATTTACTAAATAGCTGCTAACAGGGACATTTAGATATAAATGCAGCCTATAAAACTTTTCACCCCAGCAGAAATTATGATGATTGTCAGTTTGAAAAGCTAATGGAAATGTGAGCCGAGCCATGCAGATACAGTGTGTATTAGATTTGACAGGCTGTCCAGTATAGTGTGAGTGTCGTAAAAAATTGTCATAAATGTGTCCATCAGTCAAATCTAAAATCATGTCCGGCAAGTTATTTTGAATTTTATGTTTGCAGCTATTTTCATCGCAGGTCTTTCATTTTGTATTTGGAGCAGAGTTAAACCATTTTCATCTCTTTATAAAACAGCACGTCGCCCTGGAAGGTCTTGCGTCCTGATTATTTCTTGATTTGTCGAGACCCATGCCAGCTCCGACCTCAATGTCTGGCAGCATGCACAAAAGAAGTCAGAGGAGGGAGATTCCCAAGTTTTACACTGTTGTGAACAATGCGGAGGCAGGCGGGGAGGCACGCCATGGTGGCAGATCTGGCCCACCCAGACTGTGGCCTGCTGTCCCTCTCAGTTGTTCATCCCCTGAGCGAACAAAGCCGACACAGGGAGGAAGGGGAACAGCGAGGGGGAGGAGGTTTGTGGAGTACAGCTGTCACTCTGCTCCACATAATCTGGGAGTCTGGCGGGAAGGAAGGTTTTGCGAGACGGGAGGGACAAAGACTGAGGGAGATCTTTGCTTTGATGTTCGTAGCCAGAAAACAGCTCTGCTTGCCGTTCCTCCTCCTGAGGTTCTGCTACTCTGTGATTTTGTGTGAGTAAACAGTGATTGATAGATTGTGCGTATTGTATGCGTTGGGAATCGCTTGGGGAAAAAAAGAGAGATTTGAAACAAACATCTTAAACACGATGAGAGCAGTTATTCCAGACAAAGGTAACTGTCTGAAATGTCTTTACAGGGAAGGAAAAGCACCTGTTGAGCACACGCAGTAACAATCCCACTGAGTGGACAAGCCAAGGACAATGGCAGATGTCATTCACTCACCAGTGCCCCCAGTCCTGGTGTTGGTTTTCATTCAGTTCTAAGGGTTATTTGCTCTTAGAGACAAAAGGAGATGTAATGTGAGCTTGTAGGTTCATTATTGGCAGTGGAAACAGCAGTTTAAGTAACAATTCTTTGGACAAGATGCAGCTAAAGACTCCAATAAATTCTTTGAACAAGTTGCCATATCCACATTATGTCATGCGTTCATATCAGATTATCAGGTAGCATTGTGACAAATAGTGAAAGGTAACACATTTAAGCAGCCCTTTTTTCCAATTGGTCCAATCAGAATTTCCCATCAGGACTAAACACTTCAAGATGCATAAGACTCAGAATCTCAAAAACTGTAACAACGGCTGAAAAATTTCCCCCATCTGTGTTTTTGGATACAATAAAAGTGCTGTGTTTTTGCCCTTTAGGTGTTCTCCACAATATCGTGCAGCAGCCTGTGAAATACCAGCGGTATAGCCGTGCTCTGATTCATAAAAACTCCATTGTTTCACTCCTCGTAGTAACGCAGAAACCTAAAGCTGCCTGATTGCTCGATGCCAAAACAGAAGCAGCTTTTTGTCTTGGCCGTGTTCATTTGATAATCCTTGATGATAGCCTCTGACTAAGCTTCTCCTCATATCAGCTCCAAATAGGGCCGGCTGCCAGGACACACTTTCTCCAGCACAGAAACAATCTGATAGTTGAAGTTTGTCAAAGACTTTCTCTTTTTTTTTTTGTAACTGTACATCAGGCTGGAATGAAGGTATTTTCTAGTGGAGACAAGGAGTGGATTCCTTCTTAAGCGCAGATCAAACTCAAGTCTTGTCAGTCAGAAATAAGTTTGTTTAGCAGTTTAGACTCTGCACAGAATACAACAAAGGCATGTGTTTTCTAAAATCATTTTGTGCATGGTCTCTATCAACACTTAAAGAATTTGGGGCAAGCAAAAACAGACTTGATACGTGTTTCCTGTATTTTTAGCCATGACTGCAGGAAACTTGAGCACAGCTGAGGGCGGCTTTGCCCACCGAGCTCTGCCACTCTGTCGCCTGGCTTCACAAAGGAATGACTTGCCTTCATGTGTTCATCTGTGAGGATGGAGAGCAGGCAGAATAAGAGAAACTTAACTCCTATAGTATGGTGTGTGAGTAGAAATGAAAAAGGGTCTTCATGTTTATTTTCACATTTTCCAGGCGATTAATTCCAGTAGCGATATAATCCAGTATTACCAATTTTATTCTAGAAAACCCTCTTCTTGTTATCAGTCCCATCTGAATGTGCCTCGGCCTTTCGGTGAACGTGGCTTGTCCCTGTTGTGACTCGGCCTGGTTTGGCTTCAGTGTTGACATGTGGGTTCGAGGAAGTGGCCCCCTTCCCATCCTGAATACCCACACTCAGCCCCCCAGTGTTTTCATTCTCCTCAGTCACAGAGCATAAAGGCTGCAGCCTCTTTCTACCTCACTGAGGCAAAACTGAGCTCAATGCTGGTTTATTGTGAGGACAAGCAGAGGCTCCTTTCCATTGTTCTCTGTGCACTGTTTGCTTTTATTAGTCTCCTATGACAGGTATAATGTCTACTTCACTTTCGTGTTTTGCCATTTTTTAAACTAAAAAAGATCTGTTTCTACAAAACCTCACTAAACAGCTGAATGTTTCTTCTGACTCAATAAAGTTCCCTCACTCCTCCAAGCTTCTTTAAGGCAGGTCAGCGGGGCTGCTGTCCGTGTGACCAGCAGTGCAAAACTAAAGAGAGACGGCCCTCACTAACCTCCCTGATCCAAAGAATCCACTGAGACTGACCCATTTCACATCACAAGTCACAGGTCACCAGGCTCATCTCACTGAAGGATAAGACGTTAGGCCGGTTCGCCGCTGTTGTTAAAAAAAAAAAAAAAACATTCAGATTATGCAGCAGAACCTATTATCTTAAATATCTCTTAAGCAGTAAGTATCAAGTCACCGACCAAAACCAAGCTGACAGTTCGAGGGATTACACAAGTCATGAGATAGTGTGGATTAAGAATTGGGTCTATAGTTGTGGAGCAGTGCGTGTTCACTCTGAGCTTTGGAGACTTCTTGTCGAGTGTTTCGTTCGGGTGTGATTTTCATTAGTTTTACAAGCGTGACTTCTATCGCAGAAAACACAAAAATATTCAACTCAAGATGATGAAGTGTGCAAGACCAAATTAAATGATTCAAAACTGATCCAGTTAGTGCGCTGAATAAGCTGAGCAACATCAGAGATGGAAGAATTCAGATCCTTTGCTTAAGCAAAGTAACTTTATGTGAAAATAGTCTGTTACAAGTAAAAGTCTTGAAATCCTACTTTAGTAAAAGGACGTATAAATTAACAGCAAAATATACCTGAAGTAATAAAGTAAAAGTCTTGGTTCAGGCCCTCCCACTGATATATTATTATAGATGACACCCTTAGATTATTAATAGTGAAGCGTCAGTGTGTCAGCAGCATGTTACCGCTGTAGCTGCTGAGCTACTTTATGTACAGTTTTATAAACAGGGTCAGCAGATAAATCTGCCAGGATCTTGTGAGATGATTAATGTAAGAGGAAAGAAGAAAAAGAACAAATCTGTTTTCAGTTGTTGGACTTTTTCACCAATCTTTGATTTTTGCTGCGATATCGGATTATTGGAACATTTATTAAAATGAAAGCATATGTGGCGTTTAAAGGAGAAAGTCATTTTTTGGTGGTGATGTTAAGAACTCATAGACATCTGAAATGTGAACCCGACTACATACTGCTTTTTATTATCCATTATGTTAAAATTTCATGATAAACTTAATTAAAGCTGTCAGATAAATGTGGTAGAAAGTAGTATACAATGGAAACACTCAAGTATTGTATTTAGTGACTTTCCACCACTTGCTAAGATAAAGATATTAGTTTTATTAGTTCAGGAACGCAAGCAATTGTCCTCATTTGGCAAAACCGGAGGAATGTGACACTTTGAGGTCACCAGTGCAGCAAACAAAGACGCTCTGCCCTGTAAATAGCCTGCTCTCACTCTGAGTTCATCTTTTTGTGGGTTTACAAAGCAGGGACATGAGCACCAAGATAGACAATATACAGTAAATATATGCTAATACTTGCCCCTTGAAGGTTCAGAACAAGACAACGCATCAAGTAGTCGATATCTGAAGTACTATAAAGTAGGGCAACTCTTCTTGAGGCTTGGTGAAGTTAGGTTTAGGGAAGCCCTGGTATTAAGTGATCATGTTACCCTTCCAAAATTAAAATGACCCTTTGATTCCTTTTATTCCAGAGTAGGTCACAGTTGGGTTTTTTTTTCATGCAACAAAATAGAATATTGTTCACTAGAAACTTTGAAATGCTGGTGTGTCAAAGCTTCTTTTTTTTCTTCTCTGTAGGTGGAAATAAACTGAAACCTCAGCCATTCCGGCTCAACTGGGCCTGGGTCTCTCTGGAGAGGGAATACTACTTGGTGGATGAGGATGCCAAATTCCTGGAGGTGACACTGAAACGCAGAGGCTACCTGGGAGAAACCTCCTTTGTCAGTAAGTGCTGAGAGTCATTTGTTCAACTTCCTAGAATCGAGCCAGTTAACCTTGTAGACGTAGATGACAGATTTTGGCGTAATTCAGATATCTTTCTGTTTTCTACTTGCCCTCTATGACATTTTGCCTACCTGCCACTCAAACTAATATGAAGATGATGACACCACACAGGCCCTCATTAAACTGACATTTTAACAATGAATTATTGCCCCCTTTAACTGTCCCTCGTGACTTTATTATGTTATTTATGTGTCATTCGAAAGGCCAAACCTGCAATAAAACATGACCGTACTCCTTTACCTAAAATCTGCCCAGATTCCTTTAAAGGTTGCAGGATGTTCTCAGCTTAACCCTACAGTCAACCTAAAGAAAACTTAGGAGTCAACATCACACTAACAACCATGTCATGTCCCTAAAGGCGCAAACCTTTTGTTTTCTTGTTTGACTGCTGCTCCATTTCCTCTCTTGTCTGTGAAAGTGGTTCAATTGGAAGCACGTAGAACCTCTACTGGCAAAGGTCACCGTGAAATGTCAGATACGCTGGTCTGTTTGGCTGCATCTCATATTTGCATGACGAAGATTTATAACAACATATGTTACCATCTACAGGTCTGTCTTTAAAGATGCAGGAGGCTGGAGGATGGAACAAGCATGACTATAAATAATGTTACAGATGCTTTAACCTTGTGAAACTCTGGTGGAAATACAACGCATTTATGTTACTTCTTCTGTGGTGTCAGACAATAGACAGAATCAGCTACCTGTTGTCAGCTCACTTTACCTCGTTGTAAATTCTGATTTGCATTGTTTTAACACTGAGATTCGAATTCTGTATAAAGCAACACTGGGATTAAATATTACTGTCAGGAGTCTAAGTGCCACCACAGACCTCCGTTTGCTTAAAGCTCAAAACATGTGCGTCACCCTTTCTCAGGTATCGCAACTAAGGATGGCACAGCTGAGAAGGACAAAGACTTCCGTGGTAAATCCCAGAAGCAGGTCCAGTTCAACCCAGGCCAGACTACAGCCACCTGGAAGGTGAAGATCTTCACAGACCAGGAGTTTGAGACCTCAGAGACCTTTGAGATACAGCTGTCAGACCCAGTCATGGCGGTGCTGGAGTTTCCCGACACTGCAACAGTGGAGATAGTGGACCCTGGAGATGGTAAGGATCCGGTGTCTTGAGTCATTTAAACAATATTAAAGTGGACTTGATTATCCAAAGACTTAAATATATGTGTTTCTGAAAAAAGTGCATATAACAATCACCTTTTTTTTTTTGCTTTTCTTCCCAAAACAGAATCGACTGTCTTCATTCCTCAAGCAGAATTTAAGATAGAGGAGGACATCGGAGAGCTGTTAGTGCCGGTCCGACGTTCAGGAGACGCCAGCCAGGAACTCATGGTGGTTTGTTACACTCAGCAAGGTGAGATGAACCTGGTTTAATATTTATGACATAAAATACCTGAATTGCAAAGTGAGGAAAGAAAGTATGAAATATCAACATTTCCAACAAGACATGTAACTTGATGACTAGTGATTAAAATGAGGTAACACAAACACCAGCTATGTGAGAGTGCAGTAACGAAGTTTTTCTTTTTCTGTTGTCTGTTGATTTTCATGTACTAGCACGGCTTGGCAATTATACTTTATTCTCTATGTTATTATTTTCATTCAATACTTTTATCAATCTTATAAATGTAACTGTTTCTGTGAGCATGCACCCTTTGCAGTTCTATTACTTCATTCTACTAGCATTACCACATTGATGTGGGAAGTTCCAATTTAAGAAAGAATTTAAGAAGTCTTTCATGTTCCCACAATTCCTCAGGCTCCGCTACTGGCACCATCCCCAGCACTGTCCTGTCCTACTCTGATTACATCACCCGACCCGAGGACCACACCAGCGTGCTGCGCTTTGATAAAGATGAGCGAGAGAAAATCTGCCGTATCATTATCATCGATGACTCCCTGTACGAGGAGGAGGAGAGCTTCAATGTCAGCCTCAGCATGGCCATGGGCGGCCAGCTGGGCGCCAAATTCCCGTCGGCCAAAGTCACCATTTTGGCAGACAGCGATGACGGTGAGTGGCGGAGTTGTTTACCTGTAAACATTAATCATCAATACTGTAGCTGGGTGGAATCAGTTTAGCAGATAGATGGATGGACAGATAGAGGCATGAACATCTTCCTTTATCACCTGCAAAGAAATGGGCAGAAACAGTGACCTCATAAAATGAATGCAGACAAATGATGTTAGTTTCAGATGTATTCAGATGTTTTTCATGTTTGTTTAACTACCAACCATCAACAAACCAACACATCATTTCTTATCAGACATTTAAATATCAAGTAAAGAAGAAGTGCGCTTGTCTTATTATGTACAAGCTGTAGGGATGCCAAACAAACCAGGCAAGTGAGGAAATAAAGCTGTGGTTTATATTTGCAAAATATTTGACCTTCTGGTTTCTGTAACACTGAACATTATTGTTGGTGTCTAGATCTGACTTAAATGATCCACAGTCCACTATGACAAGTGGAAGCTTCTTGCTTTCTGCAAAGGTTAGAAACATTTTGAAGTTTCTTATGCAAACATTCATCTATCCATATCCTTCTGTTTTTCCGGGGTTGGATTGCAGAGGTAGCCCTTACAAACTGAGGCATAATATGACAAATAAATCTGAATAACTTGTAAAAATGTGAAGCAAAAAGTATAAGATTAAGCAGCACCAGCTGCTTTCGCTTATGCAAACATGAACGAAACAAAAGCACACGGAGAGTAATACACACATGAATAAAGTGTGATTTTAGCCTCTCTGTCTGCTGTTCAATGTGTGCTTTTTTAAGATTTACCCATCAGCAGATTTAAAAACAAAACAAAAACAAGCAAAAAAACTTCCCTTGAACCTTTCTCCTTCTTCAATCTTTGACTTAGGTCACCACATACGTCTGAACATATGAGTTAAAGCAGCGTGGCATCATGTGCTGTAGTTACAGAGCTGCAGGAGGCGGCAGGTGTGGGTGATCCTGTTGCCTTTGATGCTCTCCGTTTCCATTTTGGTATCTGCACGCCACTAATCCACTAAAGTTGCGCAGACGGCACCATCACCGCAGTCACCAAAGCAAAGGCCTCGGAGGCTGAGCTGCTTGCCTTGGTGGCTTTACAGTATTTTCAGGTCCATTACCTCTCCCATACCTGAGTCTAACAGCTCTGTTTACACACTCCGCTTCATTTATCCACCACACTCAGTCTGTCTGAGCGCTAGATACAAGATAACAATAGACAGGTGTTGAGCGGGAGACTGGAGGCCTCGCTGGATGTTATGCTACACTGTAGCCCGACAGATAAAAAGCCTTTACCTCGCTGTGCTCCTCAAGCGACCCCCGTTCTCATTGGCATTCAGGGGAGCTCAGGGGGAAACAGGGGGCATCCTTTTGTCTGCAGGGACCAAAAGGCAGGTGGTGGAGAGAGAGGGGGACTATTGTGCAGGGAATCCAAATGAGTGGCATGTTTTTCCTCTGTCTCTCTGCTTAATGGTATTCAAGACTATGTTGTCTGTTTTTGTTAAAGATATTGCTGCATTCTAGCTTGAGGAGGAATCAATCACAAATCTGGCACTCATTTAATGTGATCCATCAAAGAAAATGTCCTAATAAATTAGACAAATTGTTGCCTTCAAATTCCTAAATTCCTTGAGGCCTCTCTTGTCTTTCTTCTGCGACCAATAATGCCAAACTTGTCGTGCTTTCCTCACTTTTTCCTTCAGTCCCTCCCACCTCCCACCAGAGCTAATTTTCTGCACTTGCTTGTCGTACAATGAACATTATGTAAAATAATCAGCGTGCATTCCCAGACATGTGAAGAGACAAGGGAGGACTCGGCAGTGTGGAGCTCTATTGTGGTTCTACTTCTTGGTGGGTCCTGTAGTAACACCACACCATAAATCTGGTTCAGTGTCTCTATGTGTGTGTGTGTGTAAAACCATCTGCCTGCCTGAGTAAACTTGTGGTTTGGATTCTTGCCAACATCGAGCCCCTATTGTTACTGTATTTGTCTGGTTCTTCCTCCCACTGATCTTAAGGTTGCCATGTTGGCACTCATTTCCCCTTCTCGCGCCCCCCTTGGTCCTGAATAGAGGCTGAAAGGCACTGAAAGCGTGCCAGAAATCCTTCCCTCTGCATCGGCCGTCGGACACAGCAAGCATCAACAAATCTGACATTTCTGCTCAAACACCAATAATCAAGAGCAACTAAATTGAGAAAACCATTATGTTTTGGCGTATGGTCTTTGTTACATGAAACAAAACTTTCAAAAATACACAGTAAATCATGTTTTATTTGCAGCCACACAACCATGAACCTCGTGTATTTGTTGCCATGAACAAGCTATGGGTATGTGTGTTTATGTTTGAATACCCTGTTGATTTCTGTGTCAACTGTTTAGCACATGTGACACTAAAATTTGTAATTTTGTGTTTCATGTTTTTCAAGTGTTGCATGATGAACTCAATGAAGGCCAGGGGCTGGACTGCATCTCTCTTAAAGCAAGCCAGAGTCATTTTAGATCAACAACAGCCATTGTTGCCCTTAGAGACACTTAAAGAATGATGCTAAAGAAAGTCCTGTATTCAGCAAAGTGACTCAGTTGTTTAAATGTGTTGAGATTAACTAACATTAGCCACCATGGTGCTGGTAGTCAGACGAGAACAAGTGTGTTTTATTGCTCATTTAATGAAATATCTCAGTTAGATTAGGAAAGTTGCATTGTTTCAATTCATTAGTTAAGTTATTCTCACTTCTACAAGAGATGCTCTAGTTTCTTCAGTACAGCGTTCCTGGTTTTAGGTGAAACTGTGTCTAAACTGATGTCACTTTTCAATAAGGTTTGATGAATGCTTAATTTAACAGAGTGACCAAATGGCTAAGTGGTAAGAGTTCATACTAGATGGGTGCAAATGCCTTCATGCAAGTCACCATTTCAATTCCTGACCAGTCGGGACCCTGACTACATTTCCCTGTTCTGCTCTCTTTTCCCACGATTCTCATCTCTGTCCACTGTCACTATAAAAAAGGTGGAAATGCCCCCAAAAACAAGTAAATAATTCAGTAATTGTTAATAAATCAGTTTGAATCCATCATTATGAACAACTTATGATTTTTCACAACCCAAACCTCGTTCTTTTTGCTGCTTAGAACTCATCTACAAAGCACATTTACAAATTTACAAATTTCTCCCTCCCTACCTTCTCTCTCATTTTCGCTTCAGTATTTTGCGACAAGCTGAAGGTCTGAACCTGCGCGTCTATCAGTCGATCTCTAAGAGCATTGGCTGGACACAGTGTGATGAAAACACGCTTTATACAGAAGTGAAGAGAGATGAATTGACAATGTGTTCCAGGGCTCTGAATTCTTGCCCTCGGCCTTTGCAAAGTGGACGGTTGCCTCTGTGTCTCTGCCACCCCGCCCCCCCCTCCTCGCAGAGCTCCTTATCAGCTCCTCTATCATCAGAAAGCAGGAACATCATTCTGTGTGCACACACATACAGACGTGCACCTTATTCTTCAGGCGTATCCTCAACCTTTTGGCATTGGGTTCAGACAGAGCTGTCTGGATTTAGATAAGTGGGGGAGGAAGGTTGCGGGAGGACAGGCTAAGACGGATGACAGCTCTCTTCCTGTGCTGAGTCAAAAATGAGGGCATTTGCTGAGCTATTGATGCCAATCTGTCCCTGAACCCAAGTGCAAAGCTGCAAAACATGCAGTCTCAGTATACTAAACCACAAACATCACACTGTTAATTAAAAGCTTATCTTGCTCTGTACTTTTAAAAGACACCCTTGTTTCTAGAAACAGCATAGCTAAAACAAAAATCAACCAATGTCCACGTAAAACAACATGACACTGACTTATGTTAATTCGCAAACTACTTTGGTATAATTTTTCTATAATAAGACAAGACAATATAGGAATTGTTTACACATTTACTTTCCTATTGTTCCCAAATCTCACAGAGCCTTCACTGTACTTTGGGGAGCCTGAGTATGTGGTGGACGAGAGTTCAGGCTATGTCGAGGTGAAGGTCTGGAGGACAGGAACGGACCTGTCCAAGACCGCCACCGTCACCGTCCGCTCCAGGAAGAGCGAGCCCGTTTCTGCAGAAGGTAAAATCAGCAGTTTGACTGAATCAGTGGAATTCTGTCATTATGTTAAAATACGATGTGGCTCAGTGTGTTCTGCTTCATTTTCCAGCTGGACTAGACTATGTTGGTATTAGTCGCAACCTGGACTTTGCCCCCGGGGTGACGATGCAGACATTTAGAGTGACTATCCTGGATGACCTGGGTCAGCCGGAGCTGGAGGGGCCTGAGACCTTTGACCTGGTGTTGCGGATGCCAATGAATGCTGTGCTAGGAGAACCGAGCAAGACCACCATCACAATCAATGATACTGTCACTGACCGTAAGTGTCAAGTGTAGAAACTAAACATATATGTGTAGAATATATCCAAGCCTACAGTATTGTTTTTACTATATTCTTCTGTATATGTGTACGAATTCTATATAATAGTAGGAATGATAGTGGTAGTGGTATTATTATTAGTTATAATAATATATTAAGAAATGTTTCCTATAGTTACTATAGTGTTAATATGTAGCTATAAGGACAAAGACATGTACAGGAAATGTTTTTTAAACATTTAAAACTACAAACTCGATTATTTCCTATTTTTATTCTTTTGTATATGAGATGATGCAAGTCCATATGAAAGTTGACAATTCATATAAAAATGTCTTTATTATTATTATTATCATTACTATTACTGCTACTACTACTAAAAACTAATAATAATAATAGTAATAATAATATTAAATTAATGAATTATAGTCCATTATTATATAGCTGTAAGAACATCTTAAAGTATATATTTACAAAATTGAATTTATTAAATAATTGTGTAACGCTACAAATATTGTATTTAGCCTGGTTTATGTCTTAATTTTTACAACTTTCATATATACTTCTACATGTTGGCATATAACAATTTATAAATGTATGTATGTTGAAATTACACATTTAACTGTTTGTACACAAAATCACACAGTGAATGATTGTAAATGCCAAACTATTAGACTGCTTTCTTTAAAGTGGTTCCTTTTGTTGACAAAAGCATTACTAAATACTTTGAGATCTCCTCATATCTGCTTTTAATAGCATCATTGGTCAGTGCTGCAGGTAATTTTATATATACTTTTCTATATAAATGCTGAAGTGTGGAGAGTGATTGAAATAAAGTGACCAGAAAAGCTTAACATATAAGCATACATGCAAACTGCAGTCACCGTCTTCACTCAGACATGTGAAGACTTCTTTGTGACAGTTTGATTGTTGCCTTTTCAGTGCCGAAGGTTCAGTTTAAGGAAGGAAGCTACAAAGTGGACGAGTCGGACGGAGAGGTCAAAGCCACAGTGTACCGTAGTGGAGACATCAGCCTCAGATCCACGGTGCGCTGTTACACTCGCCAAGGCTCTGCTCAGGTCATGATGGACTACAGCGAGAGGCCAAATACTGACGCGTCAGTCATCACTTTTATGCCAGGTGAGACATCCCTTAACTCCCTCTTGCCCCCTTATTTGTTCCTTTATAATCCCTTCCTGTTTGTTATGTTCTCTACACCCTACATTTACTCCGCAGGTGAGACTGAGAAGCCGTGTGTGGTGAGCCTGATGGACGACTCCGTCCATGAGGAGGACGAGGAATTCCGCTTGGTGCTGGGAACTCCCAAGAGCAAGTCTCAGTATGGAGCCTCTATCGGGGAGCAGAAGGAAGCACTGGTCACTGTCACAGACGAGAAAGACAGTGAGTGAACTGAAAATAGCTAATTTAAATGAGCCTATATAAAGTAAAATTCACAAGACCAAAATATATCTCAAGTAAGAACAGCAGTTGCATGTAAATAGGAGAAGAAAAAATTTGGTGGAAAAAAGAAGTACTGCTGGTGTGCACTTGAGAAAAGCACATCCATAACTGCTTAAGCTGACCCAGTAAATGAGTGTATATTTTAAGCTAAAAACAACGCAAATAAGTACAACTGAATGACTTGAATTATTATGCTGCATCTCACAACAAAGACATCTGCATGCAACAAACTGAACAGTAAAATCAGTGCCCCATTACTTTATCTTGCTTTTTTTCTGTTATCAGATACCACCTCTACTGTTAGAATCTGCATTCAGATGAATTATGTTTGAAAGTAAAAAGATGCTGATTTACATGTTTATGGTTAGTAAGTCATTAACTGGATTTGAAGAGGTTCTCTTTCCTTTCTGTTCCAGAGCCCATCATCCGTTTCTCTGAGATCAAGTACAGCGTGCGTGAGCCACAAGTGAAAGGTGATGTGGCAATAGTGAAGATTCCTATTTTGCGTTTTGGAGATACTTCAAAGGTCTCAGTGGTGAGAGTGCACACTAAGGACGGCTCTGCAACCTCTGGAGATGACTACAACCCGCTGTCAGAGGGTGAGAAGCTCAATAAAATCACCTGAATAATGCTTCCAAACTTATGTGTGTGTTCGACCACCGCTTACTTTGCTGCCTGTGCCTCAGACGTGGAGTTCAAGGAAGGTGAGAAGGAACACTTTGTGGAGATTGAGATCCTTTATGACGGTGAAAGAGAGATGAGAGAGGCCTTCATTGTACACATGAAGCCTGATGACAACATGGTGGCTGAAATACAGGTGAGGCAACAGCCACATGGCACTCACAAGTGTTCACACATAAACAAATATAAATCAGAAGCAAGTCCTATATGTGAACTGTACAGTACTGCAGATCTACACACGCTGACGTGCACCCTGCCGTGTCAGCCTGTGTTAAAATAGGCAGACAGCAGCTGGCAATGCTGTCAGCACGCCTGAACCACAGTCTTATAAAAAGCTTTTCCCTCTGGAATGAGATGCTGATGGGAATGTCCCTGCAGAGCCAAACAGAAGACAAACCTATAAACAGAACTGTGACATTCTACCCATACACTCTCCATTAGGCATGCACTGCTCACGTGATAGAAATAGGTCAACACCTGCAAAATTGTTTTGTGCATCATTGTAATTCAACTATAAACCCATAAGAGGCCTCTGCCAAGTGCTCAGCATTAGTTCTTCTAATAGGAGAAATCTGCTTCTTATTCCAAATATATCAAAAGTTACTTTATGACAGATAATCATGTTTGGGAAAATACCTAAATCTAGTTGGGGAGGGCTTTGTACAAGAGGTAGTTCATGATTATTTTTCTGCAGCACTATATATATTTGTGAAAAAAGTCAATCTGGCTGCACAAATGCACCATGCATTGAAAAGCATTGGTATTTACTGTATATAGTGGCTGTCAATTTTTTAAAAATTAAATAAAATTCTACAAACAAGCAAACAGATTTTCTATGACTTCATTCAAATATGCCAAATACAATTTTTTTTGTCGACTGAAAACAGTGATTGTCTTAAATCAAGGCATTCAAGAGCAAAAATACTTCTTCACCTCAGCAGCATTGGTTTGGTAGTTAACGTGCATGTTAGTGTTTTGAAATATCTACACAGCCGTAGTATCTGCATCAAAATCTAATAACGTCACTGACGGAAGTAATCGATGGATTTACATTATGAAATATGTTCATTTAAAGGGGTGGACAGTTTTTAAAGTTGACAACCGGTTCACGATGTCATCCCTCTTCTTGCTAGATGAACAAGGCCATTGTGTACATTGAGGAGATGGACAGTGTAGCGGACGTTACTTTCCCGGCAGTGCCTCAGGTGGTTTCTCTGCTCATGTATGATGACACAGCTAAAACCAAAGACAAGCCCCATCCACCCAACGGGTACCCTGTTGTGTGCGTGACGGTGAGTGAGATGCTGTTTTTTCCACACCATTCAAAGTTTCAGTAATATGATTAAGCAATTTTAAAGTTTATTGCATTCTACAACCTTTTTTTTTTTTTGCCTTTCCTTCCAGGCCTGCAACCCTAAGTACCATGACTTTGATAAAACGGGTTCCATCTGCTCCGCGGAAAACATCAACGACACTCTCACCCAGTACCGCTGGCTCATCAGCGCTCCCACTGGATCAGATGGAGTAACCAGCCCCATGAGGGAGGTGGACACTAACACCTTCTTTACCAACACCAAGTCCATCACCTTGGATTCAATCTACTTCCAAGCAGGCTCTAGAGTTCAGTGTGCAGCGAGAGCCTTCAACACCAATGGAGATGCTGGTCTGGAGCTGTCCAGTCCCATTACTGTGATCAGCAAAGAGGAGGGTGAGTGAAAGGCAGAGGAGTCTTTGGGAAACTTGCAGGTATTTGTTGGGTATGGAGTTAACTGGTTTAACTGGCTGTAACTCTTTGCAGGTATGTGTCAGCCTCGTATCCCAGGTACTGTTGGAGCTGAACCTTTCTCTGCTAAGATCCGTTACACTGGCCCTGACGATCCTGACTTCCCCAACCTCATCAAGCTAACTGTCAATATGCCTCACATGGACGGTGAGAACTGGTTGAAACTTTTGGTATATTGTTTATTTATCTTAACTGAGGTTCATGAAATTCTTACCCTGTGTGACATGAACATGCTTTTCCCCGTCAACAGGAATGTTGCCAGTAATCTCAACAAGGCCTCTGTCCAACTTCGAGCTCACCCTGAGCCCAGACGGCACACGTGTTGGCAACCACCGCTGCTCCAACTTGCTGGACTTCAATGAGATCCAAACCGGACATGGCTTCATCACAGACGCAACAAAGAACCCTGAAATCATTGGGGAGACTTCACCCTACCAATACAACACTATCATGCGTTCAGCCAACTCTCTGCGCTTCTACAGGAACCTTAACTTGGAGGCCTGTCTCTGGGAGTTCACCAGCTACTATGACATGTCCGAGCTGCTCAATGACTGTGGAGGCTCCATAGGCACCGATGGACAGGTAGGAAATATGTGGCTGCCATAACTGCAGAGGAGAAAGCACATTGTTTCCAATATCACCCTTTGTTATCACACTCACCACTCCCTCTGTAACTGTCGCTCAGCTATGAGCAGTACATTGACATTTCCACAGTCGTAATCATTTTGCGTCTTCATGTCAAATACTGAGTACTGCATTGGACAAAAACAGGTGAATATGATATTGACTTAATAAAGCCACTGGTCAAAGAAATACACACCCAGAATTTTGGCACTTAAATAAAATGGCAGACAGGAAATAGGGAATGATTTCAGACACAGCCAAACACAGATGTAATATTTTGGTAATATTTTACTCATTCGAGGAGAATCAGTCTGACTTGGTTGAAGTCTGACATGAAAACATACAGCACTGACCAACTGCAAACTATCCTGACAGCTAAGAGTCCAAAATGGAGGAAGCTAATGTAGCTTATTAGCTGTGGTGGCAAACTCTTGAGGTTAACCTTTGGAAAAGTTGCTGCAAATTTACAACATGGACATATTTTGATGTGCAAAATAGATTAGTGGGTGGGAAGCCTGGATTCTATCCCAGCTGACACCGGGTGAGAGGCGGGGTACATCCTGGATAGGTCACAGTCCATCACAGGGCCAACACAGACAGCTATTAGTGCTCACGTTGACACCCATGGAAAAGAAAACCTAAAACCATTTATTCTAACATGCATGTTTTTGAACTGTGGAGGAAACCAGCGCAGACATGAGCTTTCCACAAAGTTAGCCAGAAGTCAACTGCATGTTTGCCAAAATTCATATTTGCATATGAAAATATGATCTTCCTGCCAATTTAAAGCAATATTTCCAAAAGTTAACTACAACCGTCTGCAAGAAAATTTAAAAATGATGCCATTATTAACCAGAAGTTACTAGACGTTTAGCACTACTGGCAGGCTGTGTTGGCAGACCACTGATGGACATTTATGCCAGTGCTGGCAAACTTGTCATTACTGCCAGAATGTTGCAAGAAGTTTGCCACAAGTGACCAACATATTCAAACTAATGTCTTTGCTGTAAATCACCCACCTATTTGCCTCAAATTTGCCAGAATTTTTGCCTTTGTAAGGGGGACCAACCACTTTTATGTCAGCTCCTCTGTTAGATTTCATCCTTTTTCCATCCATTTTCTATACACCGCTTAATCCTCATTAGGGTCGCGGGGGGGCTGGAGCCTATCCCAGCCGACTTAGGGCGACGGCAGGAGACACCCTGGACAGGTCGCCAGTCCATCGCAGGGCCACACGTAGAGACAGACAACCAAGCACACTCACATTCGCACCTACGGACAATTTTAGATTAGTTTAGATCCAATTAACCTCAACATGTTTTTGGACTGTGTGGGAGGAAGCCGGAGAACCCGGAGAGAACCCACGCTGCACGGGGAGAACATGTAAACTCCACGCAGAAAGATTCCGGTGCCCCCACCGGGACGCGAACCGGCAACCTTCTTGCTGCGAGGCAACAGTGCTACCAACTGCGCCACGATTCAAACTCTTCCACAAAAAAAAAAAATGGTTACAACCAGTATGAGACAAAAATCACAATTCATCTTTTGAATTAACTGCTGTAAATTGTTGTCCCTTCACTGATTAAGCCAACCACCCAGCTAAGTGACAGTAATCAACAGTGGGCAGACTAGCTAGATCCAGCTATGATATAAATAAATGAATGAATGTACAGTCATTAGAACAAAATGCCAACTGGGAGTAACAGCCATGCCACAGCCTGGCTGACCTGTACCGGTTAACTAAGCAGCAGCAGCAGCAGTTTCTACCAATCATACAGCCAAATACTTTGAGGATGGATGAATTGTCCTAAATGTTCTTCATACATTATCCCTGACTCAGCCTTTTTTCCTGCTTATTTAGGTGCTGAACCTGGTCCAGTCCTACGTCACTCTGCGTGCTCCTCTGTTTGTGTCCTACGTCTTCCACTCTCCGGTAGCTGTGGGAGGCTGGCAGCACTTTGACCTCCAGTCGGAGCTCAAACTCACTTTTGTGTACGATACAGCTATTCTGTGGCAGGACGGCATTGGCAGTCCACCTGAAGCTGAGCTACAAGGTAGGTTCTCAGTTGATGCTGTTCCCTGCCCGTCTTTATGGAGGTATTAAAAACACTTGCTAATTTCTGTTGTTCCCTGTTCACATAGGAGCCATGTACCCCACCAGCATGCGTATAAATGAAGAGGGCCGTCTTGTGGTCAACTTCAAAACCGAGGCACGCTTCAGGGGCCAGTTTGTTATGTCTCATCCAGGTATGGGAGCGGCACCCACATGCACATATACACACCCTAAACCCATCTTGTGGGGTCATTCTATACACGCAGTCTCCTCTTGGATTACCCTGTGGCCCCCATCCTCACTTCATCTATTTCTGGAGTTCCACCTCAGGGGTCTTCCTGTGTAAAAGTGCCAGAGGTCATTTCAGCAAATGTCAAACTGACCCTGCAGCATTTACAGTTAGGCGCAAACAGTGTGAAAGGTCACCCTATAAATAAGAAGATAGACACAGTTGCTAGTTTAAGTTGGACAAAGCGCAGCAGTAGAGATTTATGACTATATCCATGTTTGTTTTAAGGAACCAGCGTGTCATCCATGGTGATGTGTGCTGACCACCCTGGGCTGACGTTCACGCTCGCCCTGGTCAGGACTGAGCCCACCTACAACCAGCCCATGCAGCAGTGGAGTTTCGTCTCAGATTTTGCTGTGAGTCTCTACTGTAGTGAAAACATCCTCAATGTGGTAAAGCAATAACAAGCCTAACGGTCACTCATTGTTCCTGTGTGTGTGTCTGACCTTTAGGTGCGAGACTACTCTGGGACGTACACAGTGAAGTTGGTCCCCTGCATGGCCTCACCCAATGGGGAGTTCAGCATCCCTCCTGTCTGCCACCCAAGAGAGCCACTTACTTTTGATGTGGATATTCGCTTCCAGCAGGTTAGTGGCAAAAATGCCCCAATATTTTTCAGTTCTGGGTTCATGTAATAGCAAGATTCAACGCCAGAACCTGAAGAGTTTTACATCAGTTGTACAGAGAATAATGCAAAAAGATAACCTTAATCATTTTCAGTACATTTTAACATTTGTGAAAAAGGAACATTCTTGAAACAAGCTGATTAGTTTTCATGACATGATACACTGCTGACACCCAAAACCATTATGTGTTCTGAATTTGATGACTCTTGTTCTCCAGGTGAGCGACCCAGTGGCAGCTGAGTTCAGTCTCAACACTCAGATGTTCCTGCTTTCCAAGAGAGAGTTATGGTTGTCTGATGGTTCCATGGGTTTTGGAGAAGGAACTGATGCCGCTTTTTCAGATGGTAGTGCAGCTCTGCCATCTAGTGGTGTACAGTAAGATTACAGCTAAAGGCTGTTGTCCTTTGTCAATCTCACATTTCATCTGTCCTTCACTTCAGGTTCCATGATCTACGGCCGTGTGATGGTGGACCCGGTCCAGAACCTGGGTGAATCCTTCTCGTGCAGCATTGAGAAAGTGTTTCTGTGCACTGGAGCAGATGGTTACGTTCCCAAATACAACCCCACAAACAAGGAGTACGGCTGCCTGGCAGATGCTCCCTCTCTGCTTTACAGATTCAAGATCCTGGTAAGATGCTCTAAATCCCAAAGAACAATACTCTGGAGTAGTGTGGGAGCCAAACAAGCTAGATGTTATTTTTGATTTTGTGTGTGTTGTTCTGCAGGACAAAGCCCAGCCAGAGACTCAAGCCTTCGCGTTTGGTGATGTTGCTTTTAAGGCCACATTGGCCCAAGACACAGCTGGAGCTCTGCCTTTGGTCAAACAACCAGGATCAGATGGCTTCACACTGTCTTCCTCACCACTTTTCCAGGTCGGTTCAGCTTTTAGATTCAGTATGTTAACATATTGCATAAATACACAAATATATTAAACTTCATGTGCTTGTTTTCAGGTGGCTGCTGGTCGAGAATGGTTCATCCACACCATCTACACTGTCCGCTCCAGAGAAAATGCCAACCGCAACATTGGCAAGCGCAGTCTGGAGTACCTCCATCACAGTATCTCCTCTGTGGACCAGCCTCAGATCTCCGACGTGGCCATCCGCCACCGCCGTGCTGCCCCTGCTTTCTCTGGTCCAGCTCTGGCCCAGGACATCGGCATCGAAAACAACCGGGGCACCAACATCCAGCGCATTGCCCTGGACCGAGCAGACCGCATGGTGGTCAACCAGCGCCAGCCCTGGTCCCCAAGCCGGGACCAGTTCCTGGAGCGCCCCCTGCTGGAGAGCTCGGGCAGGGAGCAAGCTGACACCTCCACTCTGCCCATGTTGGTGGGCATCGCAGGTCTGATCCTCCTCATCTGCCTCATAGCCACCATTGTCATTCTGCTGTTGCGGCGCAAGAAGCGGGAAAAGAAGACCCAGTACCCTCCTTACACCACTTCCTCTTCCTCTGCCTATAGTGGGTACAACCAAGGCCCAGCAGGTCTGTGGAGCGGCTTAGATAGCTCTGAGGTCTAAATATGGGCCCTGCTCCACTCAAACATCTGTCCCCTAATAAAAAAGACTGATAGTCTCCTCCACCACTGTGCCTTTGATGCCCAACTGTAGCACTGAATAGAGCCCAGAACAACCTGTGGACAGCGAAAGATGTCAGTGCTTGGGGCCTACATGCAGAGAATGTACCAGAGTTTTGAGGCTTACTGATCCCTCATGATGATGGTTAGTTTTCACTGTAATGTACTCTAGGTTTGTGCCTTTACTGCAGCCTGTTCAGAATCATGGTTATATGTAGAAGCCCCTTAAAATGATATTCACCTGTTTCATTAGTTGCCAAGTTGTAAAATATTACTCTTTATCCAGTGTTTGAAAATGCATGCAATGTAGTAAATGCAGTTGTTTCATGAGTAAATGGCAACCATTTTTAAATTTCATAAAAGAAAATAATTTTCTAAGTTCATCCTTTAAAATTACACTTTTTTTTTATTACTTTAATTCACCGTGTTCATTATTTTGTTTTATGGAGTAGAGCAAAATGGACTGAATGTTAGCTGAAACTGACCTTAATGAATGATGTGGTAAGTGATTTTTAGTATTGATATTTTCCTGTTGCGCTTAGAAAAGCCTGCAGTATACCTGCCCACTGCTGACAACAGTACCACTATGGTGTCATTGAAAGGGATTGTAAATGTTATTTTAAGTCTTTTAAAAGTGCAGAAATTCATTGTTTTGTTTTTTTTTTTTTTTTACATTTTTTTCAGATAAATGTGGCTGAAATCAGATGCAAAACTATCTGTGTACATATCAATGTAGAACTATGAGAAAAGGTATTACTACACCCTGGTGAAACTTGAAAAAACATGAACTACACATCTTTCTGGTTTGTTGATCAAGTCCTGAAATAACAAGTGCTGTATAAAAACTAGAATTTTTCTTCTACAGGTGACCGTATATTTCAATGTGCCAACTGTTATTTGACTTTTATGGCTTAATAATTTTTGAGACAATTTCAAAAGTTTGGATGTATGTACACTTAAATTGCCAAATATAAGTACCATTTTTTGAGTCAGTGTCTTATTTACCACAGCATACAATTTCTGTAAAAAAAAAAAAGGGGACGTTTATTTGTGACTCTCAAAAAGACATTTTCTACTTCACATAGGAAGATAAAAGAACAGACGTTTTCTTAAAAATAAAAAGGGTACATATTGTTTCAAGCAATGGAATGTGGTACAACCAACAGGCATAAATACATGTATTTCAATTAAGTACTAGTAAAAAAAAAGAAAAAAAAAAAAGAACTAGCAAACAAAAAACTAAACCAGCACAGCTGCAGTGTTTAGGTCAGTGACAACGAGGCAGGCTTGTCAAGGAGCACCTCCTAAAACCTAATACAACCACATCAGTCCATCAGGGATTTTACACAGTACGTTATCACAGCCTGCAAAACAAACACAGACACAAGGACTAATGATACCGGAGCTGGCTGCCGCTCTCGATTTCTGGTACTGTAGGTAGCAAACAGCTTCACAACTTGAGCTTTTTCCTGCGTCCTCGACCATCCGGGGTTCCCTCCGACTTTCGTTTCTGGGCCTAGAAAACAGGAGGAAGCTATTAGGAAAGACCTCACAAGCAGAACTCGTGGTTAGATTTCTGATCTTACTGATTCATCTTCAAGAGGAAAGTTTGTCATTTAAATAACAATTTCAACTATTTGTGACTTCTATTTATTTTTGCAACGGTTATTTTAATTTTGCTTGAGTTCAGACAATATTTAACATTTAAAATGGAAAAAAAAATAAAAATGTTTTTATTCCTTCCAGTAAGGTATCCAAAACATAATCCTTTTGGTATTGGCACAAATTTCAAACAACACCACAGTCTAGACAGATTGTTTTGAGTTTGAACAAGCCGGAGATGGATTTGTAACTTACAGAGCCAGACTTTGGGCCACGTTTCTTTTTCTCAGCCTTCTCTCTCTCCTCCAGCTCCATGTTCTCTCTCTCTATCAGTGTAATCAGAGTGTTGCATCGCCTCTGGAGCTCCTGCACAACAAGCATGAAACATTCTTATCATCAGGACACATTCTTTGTAGGAAAACATGGACGTAAACAAAAACAGGAGAACCGGTAGAGCAAAGAAGACAAAAGCTTACCATGGCAGTCCTGGATTTGAGGAACCAGTCGAAGCGGAACTGGGGTGAGTTGCGGATGCACTGGCGAAGCTCATCGTACACGCTCTCCTTGTCAAAGCCAAGCTTGTGAAGCATGCAGATAAGGAAGCGGTCCTCCTCCTCTGTGTAGTTCTTGCCTTTGTTGGTCCCGTAGGAGATACGGAGCTGATGGAAGGGAGCCTTGTAGCGACCGATCTGGACAAGGAGATGGGAAACACATTGAGGGGCCGTTAATTAATCAGGAGGAGCAGTTAAAGTGATGAATAGTAAGCATAAGGCTTAATGAGATAAAGCTAATTAACCAGAAGTGAGCCGCCAAATGGCTGACAGTCTGCTACCTTTGAGTCCAGTGCTTTCTTAATGCTGATCCTTCTCTGAATCCTGGCTTCTCCTCGCTCAATCTGGGCCATGATCTTTTCGATATCCTGCAACTCATTGCAGCGCTCCCAGAACACAGCTGGAAGAATAAGCACAAACATCAAGTCACAAAATCTGTTAAGTCAAATGTTAGAGGGTTTTTTTCTGCAAAATGGATAAAATTATGAATTACCAGAATACTCCATGACTTCCTCTGGAGTTTTTCCCTCAACCTCTCTGGCAATGTTTTCAATATCATCTCTTCCCCACTTCTCATTGGCTTTGATGAACTGGTTGAAGTCGCGTTTGTTCCAAATAGTAAATCCCTGCAATAATTGTACAGTTAGTCAGTCTAGATAAAACTTGGATGAAGACATAAAACATTCAATTTGTAAGATATGAGCCAGATTTGGTTTTAATAAGTGAGAATAATCTGTACTTGTTGCAGAAGGTTCTCCTTCTCCTCCAGCTCTTCTTCTGTCAGGGCCTCGGCCTCGTCAATCTTAGCCTGCTCCTCTTTTTGAACCTGAGCTGAGTTGGGCATGTCCGGATTACGGGGAACCTAAAGAAGGACAGTTACAGATTGACTTAGAGGAATCTCAAAGACTGAGAAAGTCCTACTAGGAAGAAAATTGGACTAATAGGAATCTCTCTCTTAAATCAAACAATTGCTCTGTGTACCTTGTATCCTATGGTCTTTCGATAGAACAGAATTTCTTTCTCTAGGAGTTCAAACAGACGTGGTGGGAAGAACTGGAAGTCCTGGACGTTTGGCTGTTTGGGAGGACGAGGAGCCTGGGGAAAAAAAACACACCATCCATCATATTGTAATTCCACATCCTGCTGCATGAATGCTTTATGTCCTGAGGGTGTTTGTGGAGGGATCCGGCCCTACCTTTGGTGCTTTGGGCTCACTGACTCGCAGAGCTTCTCTGAAGTAGGCATCCACAGCATAATTGGCTTTCCTTTCTCTCTTGGGTGGCTCGATCCAGTTGGTAATGACCTGAACAAAAAAGGAAGAGGAAAACAAGATAAAGATTCAAAGTTCTTGAAGCAAGGCGGTTCCAAAACAAATACTGATGTTGGCTGGTCTCTTTACCTTTTTCTTCTCTCTGTAGTCCTCTCCTTCGAATGTGTACACACTGCTGTTCTCTGTGTCCATGGTGAAGTTTCTCAGAGAGCTCTCACCCAGTGACGACAGTTTCTCCTTCATCTCCATAGTCTGGCACACAACATATGAAAAGGTTGATTTTCAGGCCAAAATTTCATATTCATTAAAAAAAAACATCAGAAACAGTTTATGTGAAATATCCCTGTTGACATATTTTCTCTAAAGCGTGCAGACTCACCTTCCTTTCACCTCGCTCCAGGATTGCATCGATGTCATCATCTGTGATCTCGCTCTCTTTGGAAGCAAACACGTGTGTGGCACCGTGACGGATGATGGACAGCATCTCATCCTTGCCCAGTTTGTTGGCACTTGGATCCACAAGTCGTCCTGATAAAAAAATAAAATAAAATATGTGAGGAAGATGACTTAGTGGCTTCCTCAAAACCTCTCATTATCATTTGTCTACTCTATGAACCGATTCTCATTTAGTCTTAAACATATTACGCCAACATTTAAATTAAACCTCAGCAGGTGGGAAGAATTACCTTGTTGGATGACAATGGAGTCCAGGCGCAGTTTCATCTCGGCCCTCTCCACAATCCTCTCCTCCACTGTGTTTTCAGTGATGAAACGAAAAACGCGTACCTGTTTCTGCTGCCCAATCCTGTGAGCTCGGTCCTGAAATAAAAAATCAAGTCAAGGGTTCTGCCTTTGAACAACTAGTGTTTCAGTGTCCACGTTGCATTTTTATTTTTAGGTAAATCCACTTAACAAGTTTATCCCGTCACCTCCTATCACCGAATAGAGAACAGATGGATCATCACTGTACTAACCATGGCCTGCAGGTCGACCTGAGGGTTCCAGTCAGAGTCGTACAAGATGACTACATCAGCTGTAGCCAGGTTAATACCCAGTCCACCAGCTCTGGTGCTCAACATGAAGATGAACTTTGAGCTGTTGGGCTCATTGTAGGCGTTGATGGAGATCTGTAAAGATACAGTTGAACAGTTTGTAACCAGCTCATCCTCTCATGAATCACATCTGCTTATACAAGCTGACATACAAGCAGCTCACCTGTCTCTCCTCGTGTGGTGTCTGTCCATCCAGGCGACAATAACCGTAGTTCCTCCACATGCAGTAGTCCTCCAAGATGTCCAGCACCCTGGTCATCTGACTGAAGATGAGCACACGGGAACCTAGAAAAAGGGACAGTAGTTATTGATTAACTGTACTAATAACAAAAGCTTAGTTACCTGTAAATATGTTAAGAATGTACCCTCCTGTTATCTTTGGGGTCAATTTGACCTCATTCAATGTTTAACATCTCTAAATACGTCATTGACGTAATTTTTTCAGTTTTATTTAAAGGGCTATTTACACATAAACCTGGGTAACAATTTTAATTCTAATCATTTTTGGGGGTTTAAATTGCTGGGGTCAGACTGAACCCAAGGATAAAAGATGTCAGTAAATTTGAAGGTAATAGGAGGGTTAAAGCGATACAAAGAATACACTGTAACGACTTTATATCCAACAATGGAAACAACTTCAAATCTTGAATATCTAAGACTGTCAAAAACAATCTATTATATATATGAAACAAATGTCATGTAGATACATCTTCCTCCAATCTATCTGAGCGTAATAATAAAAAGGATTTGATTTGGTTGCAACAGGGGAACGATGAACAAAGGTCGTGTACTATATTACCTCAATATCGTGATATAAACATTTAACAGAGTCTCTAGATTCCAGTGATGAGCCACATACCCTGCTCCTTCATCTTGGGCAGCAGCTTGTCCAGCACCACCATCTTGCCGCTGTTCACCACCAGGTGGAGGTCAGTCGTGTAGGGGGGCCCAGGCTCGGCCCCGTCAAACAGGTACGGATGGTTGCAGCATTTCCTCAGCTGCATGAGAACGTTCAGCAGACGCATCTTGTCCATTTTACCCGCTGAGTTGAGAATGTCAATGTCCTTCATCAGGATCTTTGTGTACCTGATGATGGTGACACACAACAACTTAATTCCAGCATCCGGGATATTTCACGGTTAGGACTAAATTATAACAAGTAAAGCTTAGCTGAGGATGCTTACCACTCTCGCTGCATCTTGCTCAGACCCACATACATCTTGATCTCTTTTTTGGGCAGCAGAGTTTTTTCTACATCTGCTTTGATACGACGAAGCAAGAAAGGACGCAGCACCTGCACAAAAATGGATTAATGAGTGCTTTACCACAAATAAGAACAACACAGCTGAACATTTACAGAGGCTTGTTGGATATTGACATTATCAACATTAGGTACATACAGTGTGGAGACGTTCAACCAACTTCTGATCACCCAAGCAGTTGTTTGTATCAAACCAGGAATCAAAGTCCTATAAAAAACAAAAAAAATTAAAAACAGACATTAAATTAGTAATAGAATGCAAAACCACTTCTCCTCTAAATTACAGTCATTTCTGTGCAATTTTACCTCTGCCGAGTTGAAGACGTCAGGCAGCAGGAAGTTCAGCAGAGCCCACAGCTCGTGGAGGTTGTTTTGCAGGGGTGTTCCAGTCAACAGTAAACGATTGGTGGTCTTAAATTCGCGCACAATTTCTGATAGCTATATGTGGAATATGAGAAGGCAAAGACAATTTTAGCTTTATTCAACTATCTTGCAGCATTAGTATGTGGTTCAAATATATGTAGGTATCTATTTCAATCTCGTAATTTCTGTCTGACCTTTGACTTCTCATTCTTGATCCTGTGAGCTTCATCAATGACCAGGTATCTCCAGTTGAACTTCTTGAACACGGCCTTTTCAATGATGAGCATCTCGTAGGATGTGACGCACACATCCCACTCTCCTGGCAGCAGCACATCTCTGATCAGGGCAGTCTGAAATTGAAGCGGAGGCGTTTTGTTTTTCCAAGCAGTGACATATGGCTTGATTTCATACACACACATACAATACAGTCGGTGAAATCCATTTTTAAACATATGCTTTTACAAATACGTACACAACATAAAGCTCACAATCAAAGGATTTTAGGTGTCTTTTATTACTGCTAGAAACTCAAACAGGTGCAACTTGCAGCAAAGGTTTTATGACAAGTCCTACCCGCTCATCTCTGTCTCCAATCAGGCATACTGCACGAAGAGAAGGCACCCAGCGCTTGAACTCATTCATCCAGTTGTAGAGAGTGGACTTGGGAACCAGTACCATGTGGGGACCAGGGATGTTTCTGTAGTGTTTCATATAACCCAGCAGGGAAATCGTTTGGAGAGTCTTGCCCAGTCCCTGTGAAAAGCAGATAAAGTAGCTTAAGAGGCAGCGAAGGGCATGAAAACACATTAAAAAAAAGTGCAATAAAAATATCTGGACTTCATCTCCATCTTTGTCTCTTGAGAATACACAGGTAACAGTTCAGACAGTGACAAAGTACTGACCATTTCATCAGCGAGGATGCCGTTGATTCCATTCTCATACAAAGAAATGAGCCAGTTCAGACCACGGACCTGGTAGTCCCTCATTTTTCCTGTTTTGACATCTTGATAAGAGACAAAAAAAAAACACGTCACCTTCGCTGCTGCTCTATATATAGTTTTAGGTTTTTCTTTTTTTTACTTGTGCTCATTGGATTTTTTGATTCCACATAAAAACACATTTACTTACAGGATGGAGACTCATCAAAGCGAGTGCACACATTAGTTGTCTTTGTGCTCTCGTTGAGAAGCTCTTCATCTTCCTCTTGCTCCGTGCGACGATGACGGTTGCTGCCAAACACAGAAAACATGTAATATGTTAAAATCCTAACGGGAGTAAACTTCATAAAGTAAAATAAACCTGTATCGTGAGTACAGCTACTTACTCTCCGGCAGAGAGCAGATTCTGTTTCTCATCTTTCTTGATGCGAGGACGTCCTGGTTTCATCTTCAGTGGGGACGTGGGGGTCTTCTGTGCAGCTGGTTGAATGAAATGAGCAAACAGCTCTGTTTGCTTCAACAGATACTCAAATCTGTTGGTCCGGTCTGTTTGCTGTATAACAAAGAAAGAAGTTTTGACACATTTTTTTTTTTAACCACGATCAAAGGAGCGAGCAATGTAGCGACAAGAAAAGTGTACTTACCACTTTCTCCTCATAGCCCGTACTAAAGTCTTTAGTTTTGGATGAGGATGAGGAGGAGGATGCATCTTGTCCATCGGGACCAGCATCCGAGGAGGACTCTTTTCCAGCATCTGAAGAGTCAGACTTCTCCTGAACCAGGACAAAGTGAAAACAAAACAGTGATTTTTAGTTGCCATCTTCTGATATTTTCAACAACAGCTAACAGGAAACCTGACAAGGAGGGCCACCTCAGCTCTGGGATGTTTGCTGGCCTCCATCAAGGAGGAGAGAGAAATAGTGAGGATGACAAAGCATCTGCTTCTCACAGACAACACATTCCTGTTTTCCTTACATACAGACAGAATGTTTAGGTTATCTCATTTACCCTGCATTTCTATTTTCTCTTCTGCTGTCCCTACTGCTCTTAGCAGAACAAAACAACTGGCAAGCAACAGGCCAATCAAAGTTAACAATTAATCAACTGTTAACCTCAAATTGACCCCATTGCATTATAAAACACCAATAACACTGCTATGTACCTACACAACACACTTCACCCACCATCAAATTTCATTCCTTCTTATTTACCACTACTTTTGTCTCAGTACTGGTTGGAGGTTTCACAGGATCATGTTGCCAAATACACTCATTACTCACATCTACTAATACATATTGAGGAATGACAAATATTGACTATACAAAGAACAGTGCTAAAGTATGCACACAAAAAGTAAAAATGTATGTGAAATATTTACGGTGCAACAGATCAAGATGTGTATGTTGGTATATAGTATACTTCAAACCTTTGTTTTGATTTTCTTACTTTCAGTGCATAATAAATCCTGGCAATGTAGCATTTTAGTTTTTACACACTAAGTTATTTATACTGTACGATGGGATCTTCTGCTCCTACTGCTAGCTTGAAACTTTAGTTTTCTTGCGTGGGGTAACTGAAGTTACTTTCATCTGATCTTATTTCAACTATGTAGCCGCATATTTAAAAAGCACTCCCCGTTTTAAAGGGATTTTGGTCAAAACTCGACACAAAGTGGAGCCAAGTTGCAGACAGGCAGCGCCGCAGCAGCATCTCTCCAACAGCCATAGCTGCGCTGTTTCCCTGAAAACAAAGAAGCGGATGGGACAGCTGAGAGGGCTGCTGCTCCGCGTTTGTTTTCAGCGACATTTTCTAAAAGCCGGATCGCAGTTACAACCCAAGTGCTGAGTGGATCTTGCCTGGGAGTAAACAAAAAGCAAGCTGCAACTTCTAATGTTGTGATCGGTGCGTGGCTAGCGGGGCTAAGCTAGCCGTGTGGGCGCTTATGAAACAGGCTGGCCTCGTTGCTGCTCTTTGCTGTAACGTTAGCTTCTGTCCCTGGTGGAGGGGACCGAGCCGCCGCTGTTGTCGTGAGCTAAAGAGCTAACTAGCTCAAAGAGCTCACGTTAACGTTGACAAAGTGAAAGTTTCACACAGCCGAATTTTGAGATCCGTAGGCAGGGGACGGGGGGGCTTTCGGGGTAACAGACTACCGGGGCAGGTTATTAAGACATGTACTTGGAGATGAGAGGAGACAAAGCCCATTTTAAACCATCTTACCTCCGCTCCTCCGGCTTCTTCAAGTTCAGTCTGCTCTTCCCGCTGTGCTTCGCAGTTTGCGCTTTCGGACATTTTTGTCGATTTACCTCTTCAATTCAGATATATCGTCCGTTATCAGAAGCCCTGGGTGATCCCGTTGAAGAGCCGCTGAAGATTTTCCGAACTTTCTCGGTGTAAATAAGAACTAAGGTGTTGTTTATAATGAAAGACTCACCGGTTGGCCACAGGGAGCACGTTCGCGCTAGCAGGCTTTTTCTCGCGCACCCGCGTTAACTCAGCGCTAACACTAGCCGGTGTGGGCGCGCTAACGCGAGATTTCATTACGCTACCTTCGAAGACCGTTGGAAATGTGCACTGTCAGGTTACAGTAGCGTATCTTTTTGTTTCCTTCATTTGATAAGATGATTTTAACAGAAACACTCCTTGATCAGAGTGTGAAGTTACAACGTTCGTCTGTAGAAATTTAATAATGCAGTTTATAGCAAGCAAAAGAAAATCAATTAAAACGTAGAAAACGAAGAAAAATCATATGACAATCATATAAATTCCTGCTCCTTTGGTTATTCCCTTCCTCCTCCTCTTTATTGTTATTTTTCCAATCTTTGTCCCAATTTCACCTTCTTTTAAAGACAACTTCATCTTTGTGATTAATATGCTGATATACTTCTCTTTAAGGTGTAAAGATGTATATCTCATTGTCCACTTAGCTTTT
The DNA here is from genome assembly GCF_000690725.1 of Stegastes partitus. Classification (NCBI taxonomy): domain Eukaryota; kingdom Metazoa; phylum Chordata; class Actinopteri; family Pomacentridae; genus Stegastes; species Stegastes partitus. The sequence goes on along the minus strand of NW_007577768.1, from coordinate 420,635 downwards.
TTGTTTGTTTGTTTTGTGTGTGTGTTTTTGGGTGGCTAATTTCTGATTAATTGCACACAGTTTTTAAAATCCACACACCTAATTTACACACAGTACAGGTTATATAAACATATAGACTATGTCATATTTGATACAGTCAATTATATTTTAATGTATTGATTTCATATTGTTTTCTTATTATGTCTGATTCCATTTATTACTAGAATACAAACCCATACAGTTCATACATTCCCCTTTTACTCTGTTTATTTCCTGGAATTTCAGAAAGCTGCTTTATTTAAACTTTAGACATTAGATGACCATTCTCGCATGGGAGACAATACTGTTAGGTTCACTCGGCAGCCGATGTAAAGATGAACGAGGAGTACTTGAACGCAACACATCAACTGTATCAAAAACAGATTTTAAAGATCGCTCGAATATAGTAATGGTTGATTCTCTTTAAATCTCGCCATTCTAAACTCTAAACAACGTCCTCCACGGATTATCAGTGATTGATTAGACAAACGGTACCAGCAGCGGGACAGGCAATGTGAAGACGAAAACCGCTCCTAGCACAGAGGGGTCCTACCAACATCTCTGTCCGTAAGAATGACGTCGATGGAAGGTTAATCAGCTGATTCCGAGCGATCAAATGAACCAAAATAATACAGTTTAATCTGTGAAAAGACGTCTAACTTAGACCGACAGCCGAGGACATTCTGGTTGGACGTTGTTGACATGCTTTATTGGGGTAAGCACACGTTGTAAAGCCCATGAGTCGTGCTCATACATAGTGGTATTTCTGCTAAGTCAGGGGCAGCCAGCGGTACTCTGCTAATGTCGGGCCTATTTGGCTGCTTTGTTCATGTTTTGTTGTAGATAGATGTTAGTAACAGCTGTCGCTGTGGAGCAGAAGATTTTCCTTCGGATGTTCAGTGCTATTTTGTATTCGAGACACATTTAAACGGCCGGACGTGAAGAGATAACCGTTAAAGTTAACCTTCCAGCTAGCGTTAGCGAGCTAGCCGCTTGTTTCCACAAACAACAGAGAGCCGCTGGTCGAGAGATAAAAGGAGAAATATGTGTAACGTCACATTAAATACATCTATGGTGGTCTTCTGTTGTGAAGGCAGGTAGCTAATAATTAATATAAATGTGCTCCACAAAGTTTTCTTCTTTTTTAAAAGGAAATTTATAGAAACAGAATGTTACAGTTAGAACTCAAAACCTGATGTGTTTACTGCAAACACCGGAAATGTTACACATGTTTTACACATGTTTACGTTCTCACTTTTAAAGCTACAAAATATTACATTACTGGGGCTACAACTGACAATGATTATAATTGTTAATCTCTTCACCCTCGTCACATCATGTTACAACCATTCCTTTCTCTTTCCTTTTTATTTCCTGTTTTGGTTTTCCCCTCTTTCTTACACACACACATACAGACACAGACACACACACACACACACACACACATTTTTAAAAATCATTTTAAAGGACATCACACTGACTGACATCCATTCTCCGTAGACTTAAACCAGTTGTCATCTTAGAATGTGATGATTTATGTCCTCAAAATAAATGTAGGTCCCTATAATGTGGCTGTGTGACAATAGAGATGTAACTACTTGTTGTTGTTGTTTTACTTGTTGATTAATTTGTCCAATATTTTTTTCAATTAATCCAAAAGTTGTCTGATCTATAAAATTAAAAAAAATAAATAAATAGAGGGACATTTTCACCAGTATTTACCAAAGCCCAAGATGACGTCCTTAAAAGACTTGTTTTTTCCACAATTCAAAGATTATCATTATCAGTCATGGAGAAGGAAGAAGGACAGATAATATTTACAGTTAGGGAACTAAAATCAGTGCTTACATATATTTCTGATTAGTTTAATAGCTAACAATTAATCAGTCAATTGACTGATAGTTGCAGCTCTATACATTGCACAGTTTGTCAATTAAGGAGTATACAGTAAAATACAGTATGTTTAATTAAAAAATAAATAAATTTTAAAAAGCAGTATCTGTGTATAGGATACTTGGCTTTAACTGAGTTCCTTTAGTAGAAATGTGATTAATTTGTAATAAAGGTGCACATTTTGCTGTACAGTTTTTTACCTGCATAATTTTGAATTTGTAGCAAAAAGACATTTTGATTATATGAGAAAATAAAAAAATAAAATTTAAGCAAAAATGTGTAGGGTTTGCAGCGAATGCTTCTTACATGTAGGAATTAACAGATTATGTTTTTTTTTTTCAAGACTGATACATAAACTGATTATTAGTAACCAAGGACACTGATGACCGATATTTGGAACCGATATACATTTACAGGAAAAGTAAATATCTTGTTTTTATTGATTTAGAATAACACAAGCTCCAACACAAGACTTGAAATGCCTTTGGAAATTTCTGTTTTACTTTTCTACAAATATCTTTGAGTGTTGATCAGCTGTAACTCGTGACATGTGACCAATCAGAACGCTTCAGACTACAGAGTGGAGACTACAGATAGTGAGAGATTGCTGCATGTTTAACTAGATTGACTTTATTGGGAATCAATTGATGAAGAAACTGTTTTGCCACTTTAAAAAAATGCAGAATATTGGATCCAATAATTGGTCAGGCTAATGACTGGTCTATTCCTTATGAAAATAATCAGTTAGTCTCCAGTTTTCCTCATTTAGAGTCAGAAGTTATAATGTGTTGTGTTCTATCATGACACCAAGTTTTATATTGATAGAAGTGTTACCTTTCATCTGTACTGCGTAGCCTTACACCAAAACTGTCGCTATGGGTTTTTTTTCTGATGATTAAAGCCCCGTTGTCAGACATTGTAAAGCAAATTTTTCACCTCAGTAGTCACGTAACGGTAAAGTCTACAGGCTCCACATTCCAGTTGCAGCACTTTAAAGCTGAGTGTGCGTGGTTTGCCTTTGAGTGCTGACAGTGTGTGTATTCAACAACTGCAGACAATGTATGGATTCTGATGGTTGAAGTAGAAAGAGCTGTGTCTGCCATTAGGCTTTTTTTCACAACAGATGTTTTGACTTTTCATAGCAGAAAGAGCACAGGTGCTACTTAATAACATTACCAATGACTCTTTTCTGGGAATTAGCTAAACACAATCCGTCTGTCAGTTATTTAATTATTCACACCTGGGCTTTTCCTGCTACATGTAAAAATGTCTTCTATGTAAAAGCTCTATTAAAGATGAGACCGAGCGCTTTTGATATTTTTCATTTAATTAAACAAAAAAGCGAGCTGTGATTTGGCAAATGTGGCCTGTGCAATTAATGCGTCATCAAGTATGATAGAAGAAGTTGTGTGAACTTTTAACAAGTGTCCATTAATTATGTCCTCAACAGACCGACATCATGGACAAGATTTTGGAGGGCCTCGTGAGCTCCGATCACTCTGTTCCAGTGAAGAAAGCCATCGTGAAGAAGGTAGTGGAAGCAGCAGAGAAAGAGGTGACAGAGGAGCAGTGCCAGGCACTATTTACTCTCACCACCCGCCTCATCTTGCTTGGTGAAGATGCCTTCCAGAAGCAGATCGGCTTCCAGGTTCTTGAGGCCTACGCTCGCTACCACCGCCCAGAGTTTGAGCATTTCTTCAATAAAGACTTTGTCCTCAGTCTGCTCCAGCAGGGCTATGTGCAGCTGGACCGCAAAGACCCGGCCATAATAGACTACATTCACTGCTGCCTACGGCTGCTCATCAGCTGCCCCTCAGTGCTGGAGATCTTTGGCGTGATCCAGGTGGAGGTTTTAAGGATGGTGTGCGAACGTCCTGAGCCTGCACTTTGTGCCCGCCTGAGCACGTTGCTGTCAGACTTTGTGCAGTGCATCCCGAGGGATAAATCGGGCGTTCTGTTCTGCCAGCAGCTGGTGAGGACCATCAGTTACTTTCACTGCTTTGCCAACCAGGAGCGGGAGCTGAGAGAGTATGTAGGTCAGGTGACAAAGGTTAGCACGCTGCTGCAGAACATCTGGAAGAATGACCCAGCCACGCTGCTGCCCTCACTGCAGGAGGTGTTTGCTATTATCTCTTCAACAGGTGAGACTCCCTCTCTGACTTCCCTCCTCACAAATTGCGGTTTTGAGTAACAAGGACTTATTTTATTTCACACTTGAGCGTAGGCTGTCTTTATTTTTTATAGGATCTGTATTGAAACATTTGAAATAGATTTAGATGCCTTAAACAAGCTTCAAGATGAAGAAAGATGGATTTTATTCATAGTTTTATACGTGACTCATTTTAGACACTCAAAGCCACTGATTTGTGGAATGCGTTTCTTCAAGGGCAGATACTGAAAGCCATTTGCTGTGAAGATGTATTTGAGATGAGTATATATTTCAGCTAAGCTCAAAGCTGCTTTCAGGGCTTTTCTGTTGATATGTTATAGATGTCCTGAGCCCTCTGTGCAGTGTTGCGAGTCACTGAACTTTACAGCAGCACAAAATAAACCAACAGCAGGCCAATATTTGCCACTCTGACACCATGTGTCAGTGGGTGCTGGGAGCGGAGCTGCTTTGGCTTTAAAGGTCATTCTGCTTGTATTCACATTATCTATTTGACATCGCTCAAGTAAACTGCACTTCTTAAGCGTGCTGTTGAGCTTCAATGTTTTATTCATGCTGGGGAAGATGCAGTCAAAATCCTGTTCAGACAAATCAACAGATTCACACTCCTTTTCAGAGTATGCAGCACGTTAGAAGAACTCATCGAAGAACTGTGATGTTTACACAATTTTCATTATTTATATTCTCAGTTTGTGGTGACTTTCTACTCAATTATACCACAAGGTGCTCTCGTCAGAATGTCCATCTTATGTACATGTACACCTAAGATTTTCACATTTTTAAATTCCGCATGAAAATACACATTTGCATCCTGCTTTCTGTCGGCTGAAAAACAAAGTAAAGCTGCGGTTCTGTTGTTCATTGTTTGCAGACCCCTCCTTTGACCCATCCATCGCGCTGGCCAGCCTCGTCCAGCACATCCCCGTCCAGATGATCACTGTGCTCATCAAGAGTCTCACCACAGACCAGAATGTCAGAGACGCAAGCATGACTAAAGCACTCTGCAGGTAACCTCACACTCTGTCGTTCTGTTTAATCAACACAAATTATGATAACCTCATCTAAATCTCTATGCTGTCTTTTTGTTTCTTGGAGCTATTAAATAAAAATATACTCTACATATATGAAGAATCTGTAGCTCTATTAAACGGCCCCATCCTTACATTTTCCTAAACATCAGCCTGAACAAACACCTTTTCTCTCTATCTAGGATGATTGACTGGCTCTCGTGGCCTTTGGCCCATCACATTGATACCTGGGTCATCGCTCTGCTCAAAGGACTGGCAGCAGTTCAGAAGTTCACCATCCTCATAGATGTCACTCTGCTTAAAATTGAACTGGTTTGTAATGAGAACTCCTAATTTTGGTTTATTATTAACCTCTGGGAATACATTACACACTAATTGTGTCTGTATATTCAACTTTTAAAGCTACACAGATGTTAAACAGCTGTAATAATTCACCCTTTGAATCTCAAGCAGTTTGTGGGTGTTTTTTTGCACTTGTCACATTTTCACTCCCACTGGGCTCTTTTTTTTTTTTTTACTTCAATATAAAATCCTGAACCGTTATGGAAACAGAATAATCATGGCTAAAAGTAGAGAGAACTCAAAAATCTCATCTGTGCAGTATAACATAGTTGGAATGTCATAAATCATAAAAAGGAAAAACAACAGTTGAACTTGTTTGACTTTTTATTTTACAAAAATTGAAAAAAAACCTGTAACCATTATGCATAGCATTTTTCCCAGTGTCCACAGGTGTAACCAATACTGGAAAAACATAATGGCTCTTTATACTATTGATAGTTTGCCACTGACATTTTAACTTTGTTTCCATGCTTGTCTCCCGTCTGCTTTGTGTAAACACACTGAAGGCTGCAGTTCAGGCTTAAAAAGTTCAATAACTTCTTCAAAAAGATGTAAAATCAAGTAACTGAACCATACATCACAGATGAGTAGTTAATGAACATTTTGAAAGTTGAAAATCTGACAATTGTCCCTGTTTTTACCGTTTCTCGCTCTGATAAATGATAAACAATAACCTTTAAAACCTGGCAGTGTTTGTTAATAATAGTTTCCTTAAGGCTGGTAATAAAAAAAAGAACTTGTTTACATAAGTGAATTCACATCCTAACTTTTTTTTTCTTATTCAAAGGTGTTTAGTCGTCTGTGGTACCCCATTGTGCGGCAGGGGGCGCTAACTGTGCTCTCCCACATGCTGCTGAGTTTCCAGCACTCTCCTGAGGCCTTCCATTTGGTAAGGGATCTCCTGTCTCCTCACAGCCCATTTCCCTCTTATGCGGCCACTCAATTGGTTTTCTCATTTTCGTCTCTTCTGGCTTAAATTACTTCAAAGCTGCGCAGACTTCTTTTCCCAGAACCACAGGCTCGGCACCATACTCTCACTAATGATGTGTGAAACACTTAAATGCTGAGCAATAGCCCTTGAGTTGGCCAATTTCATTAGAATCTAAAAACATGAACAGTCTTAAAAATGCTCAGCAAATGAGACTGAACCCTCTGTGGGGCCCCTGATGTGCAACCGCCCCCCTCTGGCTGACCGTGCTGCAGATTTGTATGATTCATATTAGTTGTACGTTCCACTGTTTTCAGCACTGCGGCGTATTAAACGTTTTTCTTTTCTCCTCGTTTCCCTCTGTCTCAGGTTGTTCCACATGTAGTGCATCTAGTCCAGTCCTTAAGGACGGATGGTCTCCCCACCAGTAAAGCTTTCTTACTGCAGTTCACTGAGCTCATACACTGCATGATGTACCAGTACTCTGGCTTCCCTGACCTCTATGACCACATACTAGAAGCCGTCAAGGTAAAACATTGGAGAACACTTCTTACTATAGATGCACTGTATGTACATGTTAATTACATCTGTTTGTGTAATGTTGCATGTTTTTTTTTTTAATCTAAGTCATCAGAAATGACGCTTTTACCAATGTAGAAGTTTGGATATTTATTTTACCTCATTTATATTGTAATTATTCCACCTTCTCTTCCCAGGATCTCCCAAAACCTGCAGAAGACAAGATCAAGTTGGTGTTGAATCAAAGTGCCTGGACGTCTCAGTCCAACTCCTTTGCCTCCGGTCTACAGAGGCAAGCTGGGAAGTCTGAGACAGGCAAGACAGGCCTGGTCAACCTGGGCAACACCTGCTACATGAACAGCATCATCCAGACCCTCTTTATGGCCACAGAGTGAGTTGTTCAGACATGCACACATATCCAGTGAATAAAACCATTTTTTAGGCTTTTGAACTAATCATGGACTTTCTCCCTCAGTTTCAGGAGGCATGTTTTATCGTTACATCTAAATGGCTCCAACACACTAATGAAAAAGCTTCAGCTACTCTTTGCTTTCCTCGCACACACTCAGGTTAGTGTTGTTCTGTGGAATGGATAATACGGAATGTTGTTACTGAGAGTTTACAACTGTGGATCACAATGTTTGTGGTGTGTGTTCTACAGAGGGCAGCATATGCTCCCAGAAACTTTCTGGAAGCATCTCGGCCTCCCTGGTTCAATGTGGGTTCTCAGCAGGACTGTTCTGAGTACCTCCGGTTTCTCCTAGACAGGTACTGTGGAACTCCATCATAATAAGGTTGTGTCAACATAGTGAGTGCTTTTACACTAACTTGTGCTTCCTTGCGTCCTCTCTCCTCCTGTGACATGGTCATCATTCCTCCTTTGTCATCATGGGAAATCTTCCAGTTACTTAAATGCACCTTAAGGAGAGAGGTAGCTTTAGGAGATTAGAGTGAAGAAACAGAGCTGTATCCTGTCTTTTATCAAGAGGCATGATATATAAATGTCTCACCTTCCTAAGCGGTGGGTTTGATTTGACAGGCGGTACAGCTGTGCAGCGCGTCATGTCACTTAAGACTGTTGAATGAAGGATTTCTCATTTGACCGCTTTGGTTCCTCCGTCCTCACGTCTTCGTCGCATCCGTCTCTCACATCCAAACTGAAAAGAACTAAGATATGATGAAGTCATGCGAGTGAGGGAGGCGAGGAGACATGTTAGCATAATGAGAAGCACCCAGAGTTTCATGCCAAATGGTTAAAAAAATAGTTTGTCTATTATTTATTCATCACAGAATGTAGAATGGAAGAAGTAAAATTATTAAGACCTTTTGCTCTTACGAAAACAATGCATATACACCATTGGGAGTTGTAATATTCTGATATTCTGATATTTATATGTACATTTTTTATTTTTTGTTTTTTCCTGTGTCGTATCTGTGTACGTCTGTTGAAAGCTGCTGTCAACGATGTGAATTTCTCCACCGTGAGATTAATAAAGGCATATCTTATCTTATCTTATCTTAAATAATGTTACTGAGGACTTGCTCTGAATTGAAAGAGAAGATGTAAAAGTAACAGCCGCAGCATGAATAGTATTTTCTCCTAACGTTGACTGCGCCTGTCTCCTGGTCTCAAGGTTACATGAAGAGGAGAAAACACTTCAGGTGCTGGAATCGGCTAAGCCAAAAGTTCCCTCCCTGACTGACACCAGCAGCAATGACCCAGCAGGTCCAGCATCTGCAGAGGAACACGAAGAGTCGCACTTGACTTCACCAGAAACCAAATCTGATGGCAGGACTTTGATAGAGAGGATGTTTGGTGGGAAGCTGATCACAGGCATTCGCTGTATGCAGTGCAACTGCATCTCTGAGAAAGAAGAGCCTTTTACAGACCTCTCTTTGGCCTTTTGCCCGTCTGCCATCCCTCAGGACAGTCCGCAGCTCCAGGGGCCCTCCGAGGAGCCCAAAGTTCTCTGTCAGGGATCTGTCAATGGCGGCAGCGAAGTTCCTGAGCCAGGCTTGGCCAAAGCTCCAACTTGCAATGTCAATTTTGTGCCAGTGACAAATGAGCCTCCTCTTTCTGTGCCTGACCTGGTCAACTATTTTCTGGCTCCAGAGATCCTTGACGAAGACAATGCCTATTTCTGTGAGAAGTGTAGCTCCCTCCAGCGGGCAGAGAGGACCATGAAAGTGGTGTCTGCACCCGAGTACTTGATCCTCACTCTGCTGCGATTCGCATATGATGCCAAATGCCATATTCGCAGGAAGATTCTGGACAATGTCACCATCCCACCGCTCATGAGACTTCCTGTACACGCCTCTTCTATGCCTGCACAGTGCTCCTCCTCTACCTCTTCTCCTCTGCAAGTGGATTCTCCCGAGAGCAGCGAGAATCTGGCCAAGAAACTCAAACCATCGCAAAGAGATGAGGAGGAAGAGGAGAAGGCGAGGATAGATGGAGTAGAGGAGATAAACAGAGTGGGAGAGATGCCAGTCCAGTCTGTGCCCTATGTCCTCAGCTCAGTGGTGATGCATTCTGGTATATCATCAGAGAGTGGCCACTACTACTCTTATGGTCGTAACATCAACGGAGCAGATGGAACACAGCATCCAGCCAATCACTTTGCCATCAAGGAGGAGACGGGTAACAGCCAGGGCGACTGTAGCCTCAGCACCTGCTCAGCTCTCTCAGTTCCACCTGAACAAGGCGACAAACTACCTAATAGTGGCCAGGAGGCGAGGGATTGGCTGCTGTTCAATGATAGCAGAGTGACATTCACATCTTTCCAATCAGTGCAAAACATTACTAATCGCTTCCCCAAGGACACAGCTTATGTGCTCATGTACAGGAAACAGGAACTACCAGGGCAGAACTTAAACGGTGGGCTAATGGCAAATGGAATGAGAGTGAGTGCTGAGCCTCCCCTGCAAAAAGAGCTACTGGATGCTATTATCAAAGACAACAAGCTGTATTTACAGGTAAGTGGGGTTGAACATTAACAAGTATTTAATCTGCTGTGTAGAGGTTCAGAGGATATTTAGGTAGAAACACTGTGCCTGTAACAAATAGACCTCCTAAGCGTGAGGTTATTATGAAAGTCAAAGATTCACTCAGGTGGAAAGTGGTGGAGAGAAAACAGACGGTACTTTAACAGATAACTTAGAGGTACAGAATTTTTTTTTTTTTAAACTGCACTTGAAGCCAAAGCTGAGCTGTCCTGTTATAAGACGTGAGGTGTAATTTCACGAGTCATTGAGCTGTGCTGTGTTGACATTCCACTTGTATAAGTAACCAAAGTAAATCTCCTCTAGGGGGTGCTGTAATAATGTGAAGTGAGGCCTCTGATGCACTGTCAGCCACATACAGCTACACTGTTTCTAAATCAACCCTATGGTGTAACATAGTTTATGTAGAGGTTTGAGTCTTAAAAACAGTCTAACTTAGAAACATTTCTCTTTCCTCTGCGCTGTCAATAGGAGCAGGAGCTCAACGCTCGGACCCAGGCTCTCCAGGCCCCTTCATCCTCCTGCTCATTCAGGCCCAACGGTTCAGATGACAATAACCCACCGGGGAGCTGTGGCCCATCTGGTGGAGGAGGAGGAGGCGGGGGCTTCAATACCATTAGTAGACTGGTCTTCTGAAAAAAATAAAGGAAAAATACTGCAGGAAACCCAGATAAACTGGCTCAGAGGGAGTCCTGGACAGGAACCTGAAGTGTCATGCCGTGTACAGCATATAACCTCATGGCAAGAGCGCTGAGATGATCTAAGAAGACACATGCACAGAGCATCACCACTGGCTCTTATCCTCTGTTTGATTTAATCTTTAAGTTTTTGACTAAAATAGTTTTTTTTGCCACTCTAAGTCATCATCTGATATTCTTTGTTTAATTTATTTTGATTATTTTTTTGTCATCTCTGCATTGTAATCTTTCATTAATCCTCTTAATTTTAAAACTCGAGGTGGTAAATACTCATTGATGCAAATATATTCTCTTCCTTAAATCTGAGAAACATGGCAAATTATTATTTGATATTTTCAAGCAACTTCAAAACTAGTCTTCTAATAAACTTTTACAGTGATAAATATATCAAATCGGTTTAACTACAACATGCTCATACTTTTTTTTTGGCTTGTTTGAGTGTTTATGATATTACCTCATACACAGGTAAACACACACATACAATGTGCAAGTTGATGCATCATTTAGAAAAAAATTCATCTGTAAGATAAACAGATTTTTTTTGATTGTCATCCTTCTGAACACACAGCTGACAAACTTTGTTTACTCCTCTGATTTGCATGCAGCTTTTCTTCATGAGCTGTGGAGTTTGATTTTCAGAATGTTTGAATCTTTTTGATGCGTGTTTTGTTGTTTTATAGGTTTCATATCACATGCAATAAATGTACATATGACCTGAAAATAACATTTCTGAATATTTACGGTATACAAAATATATATATATATCTGGAAATCTAAATGGTATGGAACATTTTCCAAGATAAAGGTATTTTAAATATCTATAATATTTGAAGCTGCTCTTACATTGTTAGCTGGTGTGATCTACACAACTTAAGTAAGAACTAGGTGTTATAAGAGAGTTCACAACAGGTAACTGACAGCATACTTTAATGTATTCCTCTGATTTGATCATTCAGGGAAGCGTTTGTGTTCATGCAGATTTTATGTGCCTTTTGATATTTAATGCAGCTTTTTGAAGAAGGGTTTGTTTCATTTTACACCTCAGCTGTACTGTGCTAGTATAAAAAATGGCTTCACCTTTCCTAACAGTAAAAACAGATCAGTATTTGTTGTATTGTCGTGCTTATCCAGGTAGGTTATTTACAGTGGTGTGTTGATGTAGAGGTGGGCAGATGTTGGAGACTAATGAATATAATAAAGTTTAACAAGACAAACAGTCAAAATGAGATGCAGAAGATAAAGAAAATAAAGCAGCAGATGGGTTTCTGGTTACTTGAAATTCAAATATTTGGAAATCAGCCAAACAGCAAGAAAGTAGTTGTAATGCTGAAGGGCACTCCTATGTGCGTGACACATTGTCAGATTTCTATATTGCAGCTTTTCCAGTGTGAAGAAAATATCGACCACTCAAAATCACCTCTGGTACTACAGTGTGGTGTGAAAACACACTGACATGTTTTTGAATTTATGTTCGAAAAGACCAACTGTACATCATTTCGGTTTTTCTTGCAGTACATACAGACCTCATCATCACCGGTGCCAGTTTTCTTCTGGCAGCTAGTTGTAAGTGTGGGAACATGGATTTCAAGCTGCAAATAATATGTTTGGGGGTTTTTTTTGTTTGTTTTTTAAAATTAAATGATGAGAATGATGATGAAAACTTCCACAGTAATTTTAGCAGGTTATTGTGACTGCAACCTTCGAGGCACTGTTCTAAAACATGAACATTTCAAGTATGTAGGTGGCTTTGTTTGTTTAAAAAAATACAGAACAGAATGTTGTTTCAATTCATCAAAACACGCATATATCCTTTTTTCTGCTTTGATTGCAAAAAAGTTTTACACAAATGGAAGTAAGTATAGACAAACCAGCGACTGAAAAGGGAACTGGGAAATCACATGCAATCACTTGTTGTTCCCAGAGGCCTGGAACAAATGACACTCGCAATGCAGCAAAAGCAAATTATTTGTAAAGGTGTCATTTTTACTAATTTGAAATTGATGTGGCAAAAGCTCTGCAGCAGCAGCAGAGCTTTCAAGGGGCATCTGGAAAAATCAATGACTCTCAATTATTAATCAACCAAACCATTACACTTTTTCTTCTCATGTTTGTGGAAATGTTTGCTTTGGGGTGAAGTATATTCAAAAATTCTTCATTGCTTCAATGTTACTTTAGTATTTTACATAATTTGCAGATAATCTGGAACTCATGAGAGATTACACACTGCAGCCCAGATCTCTTGAGTCGAAAACATGGATAATATCGAGTCCACATGAACTAAAGATGTGTGTACCTGTAACAGAACAGATGCACAGCTTCACAAAAACAGTATATTATATCTGAAAGCATTTGATAACTTCTTGAGCTCTGGTGCATTAAGACCTTGGTATAAGATACTTGATGTTGTAATGCCTAAAAAGTAATGCTGCATATACGGTATCAAAAGAATTCATTAACTGGAGTCAGTGTATTGTGTCTACAGCCTTTAATTGCTCTCAGTTTCTTCATCAATACCGAGGCTGTTGAAAGAGGTACACTGTGTGTACAATGGCAAAGCCATTAATCAGAGAGTAACAGGGAACATCCTCTGGGGCGAGTGTTTACCATTACAATAGCATTCCAATAAGATTCCTCAGATACCATTCTAAGTGCAGGGGAAACATGCCTTCACCAGTGGATTGGAGAAGTTATAGATGATCTGTTCATCCCGGGAAATTGATCAGATTTGGTTGAACAGATCGATATCAGTCTTGCAAGAGTCACTGCTTACTAACTGGTGTGGTGTTGGACTGTAAGATACTGCTGGTAAATGGTGGCGTTTTAGATTACCATACAGTTCAAATAATAAATGAGCATGTAGTATAAATGATGATTAGATGTTCAGGTATATTAGTAATTAAACAAAACAAAAAAAATACAGATTATATTGTGAATTATATAATTGTGTAAACAAGGTGTGATCTACCCTATAAATACATTTAACATCCGAATACATTTAGAGAGATACAAGCTGGCACAAAGTAACTAATATCTATGAGTAGATCACTGAGTGGGGACTCTCCTTATTCAAACATGCTTTCATGGCGTGTTTTCTTCAGGGAATCCCACACGCATTGTGGATAGTGTAGTTTAGACGTGCAATGATTTGTTGGGACCTTTGAGACTGTCACGCTGAGGTGGCTCCTTTCTTTGTCTCTTCTTCAGCGGTCTGAGGCCACTTTTTGTGATCACCCAGAGGCGCATGTAGCCCCGTTGCGTCATGTTTCATCTAGCAAACCGCCCAACACTATTTTGACATATTTTTTGGGACGGGACACAGACGATTTTTGAACTACATGTCCCATGGTTGAAGCTCTACAGTTTTCCCTGCACGCCGCCGCCTCCCCAGCTCGTCCTCTAAACGACTAGCTAAGCTGCTGCGGTGACACGAACACAACTTCCGGCTGTAACTTTCATAATAAATTTCCAAATGAATACCAATCAGGTTGAGGTGACGCTGCTTGCGAAGGTAAATATTAGTTTCAAGAAAGAGTTTGTAGCCAATACTTAGACTTAGATACATTTTATTGATCCACAAGAGAAATTGTTTTATGACAGTAGCACAAACTAAATAATTACATAAGAATATACAAAAAAGAGAGATAAATATAAAAAATAAGTAAAAAAGCAAGCAAGAAAAAAAGAATACAATACAAAGATTTCCATATTTACAATTCAACAGTTGTTTTTTGTTTTTGCTTGTTTGTTTTTTTGCCAAATAAAGAAATACAATAAAAGAAATAATAATAATAAAATAAAGTAAAAAAACAAAAAACAAAAAACAAATACATGAGAATATAGTTTTAATTTTAAAAATTATGCTTTTATGAATTTGTTTGACTAGCTATAGCTCTAAAATGTCCCATACACAGTCGATGCAGTTAAATCTCAGTTAGCCTATACTGAAATGGCTGCGTCACATTGAACTTAGCTTACACTGCAAGTTTCCTTGCTGACATGAGGTACATGTTGGGTAGTTGCTTCAACTTTATTAAACCCATGCGGTTTATTTTGAAAACACGATCCCAGGGCGTCCGGTGTTTGCGTCGTCGCGGGCGTTAGCTTGACGCCGCCATGTTCCAGAAGAGGGTGAGTTTAGGGAAAGACGGAGCCACCCTGTCAATCACAATTAAGGAACCATGGGAGTAAACTGGTAGGGAAGCTCGGCGAAACCACTGTGTTTACGGTCGAGATTGGTTTAATTTGCGCACCAGACGACAACTATGCACCGGTCCGCTGTGGGACATTTACATCCGAGCTCGCCAACCGGGAATCGCTCCACACTTTGACGGGAATTAGCATGAGACGTTACATATAACAACAAAAAAAACTTAGCGACTTTCAGTTGCCTGTTTTTTTTTTTTTTTTCTCTTTGCCCCCACAGCGCTTCAGTTTGAGCCAAAAAAATACACAATTCACCGTTGATATTTGTACAAAAGGCGGTGCCGAGGAGGTTTATGTTCACTTCAGGCTCAGGATACTCTCGTTTGTTTGACTACAACTCGTGGAAATCTGGTCTGTGCATTTCACAGAGAGCCGCCTTGTCGGTGAGTCGACTTTCGAAGGAGTGACGGTGTCTGTTGCTCTCAGAAACAACACAATACTACATTTGAACTTTTCCTCTTCCAACTTCACCGTCTGAGCTTCGTGTCAACTTGTGTGTTTTGTTTTTTTTTCATGTATTTTTCTTTTTATTTTGTATTCAGGTAGAAGACACTCCCAAAAACAAACGAAGCCAAACGACAATCTGCGCTCCAACTCCGGCCAGAGAGCGAGGAAGGAGCAGAAATGAGTGGGGGAGAGGTGGTGTGTTCAGGGTGGCTGAGAAAGTCTCCTCCTGAAAAAAAGTTGAGACGTTACGTAAGTGCACTTTATATCCTCTTTGTTGCGTTGTAATAAAGTAACCTGTCAGGCAAAATGTGCCAGCTTTTCCCCTGCAGACTATGGGCGCAGTGACAGACGTGTATAGGCCTCATCTTGTAGTGCCTTTGTCATATTCCTTTTTAATGTGAACCTGAAACGGTGTGACTCCACTTTGCCTTGTCTGTCTGTCTGTCTTCCCTTAAGATAAGAGTAGTACCAGGTAGGGAGGCCGTTGTTTTTGCTCAAAGGCACTTCAGTTGGGGCACATGGTTGTTGTTTTGGAGTCAAACATGAGAGAGTTTGATTGTCTTGGGCCAACAACACATTGATTTCATCTGGAAGTAAAGGCTTGTGTAGTCACAGGTGATCGATGGCCATGCCAGAGGTTGAATGATTTACAAAACAACTGCGGATTACATCAAAGGGTGACCCCATTGCGGCAATTTTCAAACTTGTTGCTGGAGAGTTGTGCATAATGAAGTGTTATTTGTAAACTACAAGCGTTTACGCTGCTAAACTGACCTATTACTCATCTGTCATAGAGTGTTTTTAAAAGTCATATGTGGTTTAGTGAGGACTGTGTGTGTGTCTCCTAATCTGCCATTGAACATTCACACACACAGCGTAACAGTTTAATGTACACTTTTCAATGTTTAATTGTTGTGCTCTGGGAAAAAAACTTTTCCAAACCGGCAACAGCAAGTAGCTTTAGATGCACATGTTTGATCCTTGAATTACAAGGATGAGGTTTTTAAATGGCTGGCTCAGATTCATACCCGAATAGCGTTTGATTTGATGAGAAGGAAGTTGAAGTCCCAGTTCAGTAGCCAATTGTGAGCATTTTCCTTGGGTAGCATACTCCTTTGTGAGTGGTAATCACTGACAGCTTCATAACGCAGAGCAGTGATGGTGCCTTTACCATTTACTATTAACCCTTAGTCACACTTTCAGTAGGATGATGTGACTACATTTTCAGATCATCTCACAAAAAAGTGACCTACAACACTGTAATGACCCGCAGTTGTTGTTTATCAGCAAAGAAGCCTGCAGGCTGTTTTTTTTCTCTCATGGATATGGAAGCTAGCTTGTTTTAGAGCCATTTTCTGGGAACAGTAGCTTGTTTTAAGGACCCTGCTGCTCCTTTGATGTTGATTTCCTCAAGTGCAATTGTAGTTGTTTACAGCTACTAAATTACTGCCAGTTTTTTCATTTATGTAAACAACAATGGTCTGAGAAAATTTGGTGTTAGCAGTTTATGGTTAGCCATTACAAGCTAGTACGTTAAACAGAGGACACGCTGGAATCCACTTTCCTCCTTGTTTGGGCTTAAAGGGACCCTCACCACCACTGCCATGTTGTTTTTCTCTTTTTTTAATACAGCTATATTATGTTTATTGTAGTTTGACTTACTCGATGTAGACTGAGGGTATAAGCCTGTCATTGGCCGTGTATTTCAAGTGGCTTTTTCCTCACCTTTTGCAATCTACATGTTACTTTTTTTTCAAAATCCCCTTCACTGTAGGAAATGAGAACAACTGTTGAGGAACAAATTGCCACAGTGAGAATTTTCAAGTTTTGCCTATACGTTGGATTGTGCAGTAGGTCAGTCTTGGTTGTTTTTGCAGTGAGTTAGCCATCTTAATGACGATGCTTGCCTTCCTTCATGCCAATGTTACACCAAAACAATTATCGCCATGAGAATTTTGAAGGGACAACGCCGCCCAAAATGATTGGGATTGGCTTAAGGAAATGCAACCCCCCTTTAAAGAAAAGGGCCACCAGACGGAGGTGATCAATCAGAGAAAGACATGTATTAACTGATAATTCCCAATTAACTAGCAAACATAGGTGTCTGTGTCATTGCTTACAAAAGTCATAGTTTCTGCCTAACTGTCTAAACCACAATCATACAGTTTTCAAATTGGCTCAGTAGCATTTCTGGAAATCTTTGATGTAGGGGTCCTAAAACGCTGAATTAGTTTGGGTGCTAGGTGTAAACTTAGCTTACATTGTATGGTTTAAAATGAGAACATGTATGTCTGGATGTTAGCCTAACTTTCCCCATCAACAGTAGCATCTATAGATATTTTTATGTGTCTTGTAAAATGGACCCAAATAACTCTTTCTTGATTGACATCTGTGGCTGTACTCTGTGTTACTATTGTACGTACCACTTCTGTATTTAAAGCATTGTTAAGTTGGCCTTATACAGTCGCATAAATGTCACATGAATGTATGTGAAATTTAAAATAAACGTTCTCTTTTAGCTGCATGGCGTTTGATGGAATCTAAAAATGCTGCTGAGCACAGGTGGGTGGGCGGTTGGGCCAGCGTCCTCCTCCCTGTGAAAGGTCACAAAGCCTGGTCACATGAGGTTTCGTAATTGCTGACAAATCGTTCAAATGTTACCAATCCAGTAACTCACCACCAGCTGCCCAAAAATAAAGAGAGAAGTTGATTGTTGTTTAAAATAGGAACCCATCCACTAGTAATGATGTGTGTGAGTTTTAGGTGGGTAAGGATTAGTAGAAAAACATTGAGACTGAAACTAGGGCTTGTTTTAGTATTTGAATAGTCTTTTGATTTTCTGATTTTTTTATTTTTTTGTTGGAGAAATCTGTTTTCATAATTTTATTTAAAAAGAACGTTGTAACAACCTTGTGAAGAGTAAATACTTGCTGTAAGATAACTAATTTTAACTTTGCTTTCTTGGCTGACACAGCATTTTGTGTAATTAGCATCGTGCTCAGCATGCTTTGTTGCTGCCCTGCTAAAAACACACAGCCTTTAGTAATTTATGCTAAAATGTTAACAGTAGTGCAAGTAAGTGTTTGGACATGCTGATATCATTACCTGTATCATATGGGGACACCAGCACTGACATAAAGACTATGTATTTTTTTCTAAATTATTGTGCATAATCTATTTTAAATTGAAATTCATATTTGAAACAATACAATTAACAAATCGCATCACTTTAGGGTATATTTGGTGTGGCTATTAAGTAACGAGACTGATGTTGTATTTCAGTTTTATTGCTTTGAGTAGATTGAAACTTTCAGTCATTGCCAATTTTTGCCACAAAATGGACTGATGAAGGGTTTAAACTCTGGTGTCAGTGGTGTTACGGGTTCATGCCAGCCTTGCTGTGTGATAGCCACGCTTTTGATGATGTTCCATGTGGTAACACTCCATTTCGTTTAGTTTTTATTCCATAGCAAATACTGAATTAAAGTGTGACTTTAAAAAACTATAGCACAAAATCAATACCAATATATGTCTGAAAAACTGATAAAAAGCAGATGTTTTCCCCAAATCATTTAGCCTCATTATAACGTTGGGTTTGAATGTGCGAGTGTTCTGTTTGGTGACAATCATATGATGTGCTCTGCTGGAAAATTTAGAATGGCTTGTGATTATGCTCTGAATATTGGCATTGGAAACTCTTGTGGTTCTGTCAGATGATGTTGTCAGTATTTCACAGTTCCGTTGACTAAATTGGTGGCTCACAGCAATGTTCTGCGAGACCAAAACCACGTTCGTTTTCCATCCTACAAGTTCGTTAACTGCATTCACCAGGTGTTGCTTACAGTTTTGAGCAGAACAGAGCTCGAAGCCTTATGATAAAATGACGACAAACCCTCCAGCTTTTGTCTTTCTCAGGAAAGAGAATGTAGGGTTGGCAAGTGTCTGTTATAACAGGACACTGTATCTTGACAGTTCATCACTGTTCTTTTTCCACCATTGGAGTGGATTTTAGATAAATGTTGTACAAGTTTAAACCTAAATAATTTCACAGCTAGCCTGAAATTTTGTTATGGACAGATTTTTATTTAATATTTCAAATTACCAAATGTTGTGCACTCTTTTTTTTTTGCGTAGACAAGATTGTGCAGATAAAACCAAATTAATCTCAATCGTGCTCTGGTTTCCCACCACACAGCTTTACTCAATGAAGTTTTTCAGATTTTGAATAATAATAATAATATGGTTTTAGAATATCTTGAAATATTTTTTTGGAAAAGGTTTTCTTCGGCCACACCAAATACCAAATATATGTCATGGTGTCGATGTTGCTGTTAGATTTTTACTAGGTTGGAGAAGAGGGCTCTGTTTTTAGAAGCTAGCGTCACATCATCTTGTAGATTATTGTTGTAGATTATGCTTCACATCCTGGTCAATTCACAAACTTATAAGTGGAGTATATAAATAAAAAACTTCAGGCTTACGTGATAATGTCAGCACAACAGTTATAGCATTAAGCACTGTGTAGATGTCAACGATGAAGTGTGCCGTGCTGATCATAGATTTAAAATCATTTGCTGAAGAGAAACAGTCTTGCAACTTCACATGAGTATTGCACAGTAATGCTACAGCAAACGTAAGAGTCAGAGTAATACAAAAGGAATCTCTGTATTTGTGAAATAAGGAACATTTGGAAGAAACGTCTTGATGCAAAGACATTGGCTGTTCGTATTGGTTTCTCGTTTCTGGAGGCTTCTGAGAGGATTGCTATGCAAGAGGGCCATCATGACACTCGAAGGCTGTCAATCTCAAAGACAACTGCAAAGGTATAACGTTAGGGATGGGACGATGCAATGGTTTGGGGCACCGAGTGTTTGGAATATTGATGTGTTTGGGTTCTGTAATTCTACAATAAATTTCAATAATTGCTTATAAGATTGTAACTTGATGTTTAAATTAAAATGTATTTTCCTAAATACTGAGACACCACAAATTGCGAGCACCCATAAAAAAAAAGCTGCACTTTGCCTTACTAGTGAAAACATTGTATTTACTGAAACAAGGTGTAGAAGTCAGAACAGGAGAGGACAATAGGAAACATCACAATGAGTGACCATGCCATGAACTTCAGCAATGAAATGGAAAAACTGCTTCTTTTTTTTTTCTTTTCTGCATTTGTTTAGAGGCAAATGGCCAAAAAAGGATTAATATTTTGTGCTCTTTTTTTCCTTCAGTCAGATAGCTTCCTTTTTTGGCCTCTAAGGCAACTCAGTTAGCATTAAATAAATACAAACTGTGCATTATATTCAAGACAGCCTTAGTTTTGGATTAATTGTTGCAGACAGAATCGGTTGAGAAAGAGTCCACACTTCATGTCCGTTAATGGCTCATTCAAGGACAGCATGAAGGTATCCAACCACAATTGCTTTTGTAGGTCTTTTCCCAGCCAGAGTTTGTCATAACTGTATCCTCTGTGGTTTTCCGTTTCATTGACACTGCATTTTCCATCTGGTTCTCCTTTTTCTCTTTCATTTCTTTTACCTTTCAATCTGTACATTTCTGTCGAGGTCCACAACTAAAAACGTCTTTAAACAAACGACTGGAAACGTGGTGTCTTCAGGACGTATGCGGTGTGCTGTCACAGGGACCTGAGGACATGCAGGGATGGAGTTGCATAGTTGTTTCCTGCACCGCTCTGTTAAAAGAAAGCATGCACATGACAACACATTGCCCCATCACATCATTATATAGAAAGGGGTCATGTGCCATTTAGATGAAAACTGTAAGGCAATGAACAGTCTGAACTGATTGCTGGGGTCATGACTATGTGTCTTTATAATAATGTCCTGCCTCAGTAAAAACACCTTGTTACTACTGTTCATATTACATACAGTGACATGTTTAAGACGCACATTTTGTGATGCTGATGTTAGAATTGGTTGCAAGATTGTTGGAAGAGGTGCTCTCGAAACACTGCAGCAGCCAGTCGTTTTTGAAACAGGTGCTCTGAATTTGTCTTACATTTAATCTCTGTATTTATTCATCACACAAAAGCATGACTGGTCAATCAAAGCTCTTGCTAGGAAGCCTTCCATTTATTTAAATTTATATGATTGGCAATTTGATCACTATGTAAAATTAGGGGTTCATTTATATTTGATTATATTGTCCAGCCCTGATTTTCTCAATTCTTTCCTTCCACTGCACATAGCTACACAGACCATTGTAATCCTTGCAGTTCGTTGGCATGTACCCACTAGAAACAGATTAGGATTTTGCTCTGCGCTTTGTCCAGCCCTTAAAAGGGCCTCAGTGCTGGAGCACAAGGCTACAGGGTAGACCGGATGAAGGAAAATATTGAACCCTGAAGGTCCTCCTCTGATGGCTGTAAAGGGAAACTGAGGACATACTCCATGCTGGTCTTGAGGCCTCTCAGCTGGGAGAAAATGCATGTACAGTATACACCACGGTGTCCATCAGACATCACTTCTATCTGTAGCTGACTGGAAACAGTTGTCATTTACAGACTATTGAAGAGAAATATGTACAACAAATGTGACAGTGTGGTCAAACGAAAACAAAGGCACAGCTCTTCGATTAAGTAGAGAATTCATTAAATCTGCTTAGCAAGTGGAACAGAGAACAAACACTCACTTTCTGTTAAGCCCCCCCTCCCTACATGCTTGAAGAAACAAACAAACAAGCAACCCGAACGGGATGCAACAGAGGGGTACTTGTGCAGCATTAGCCTCTTAGGCTAACAAAGAAAAATTGCTGGACCATGTCCTCACCATCGCAGTAGCACAGCACTCCATTTCAAGTAAGCAGGCTACTGTTGTGTGATCTACCACAGCTTGAAAATGGATTGCATATGCCATTAATTATTTAATGTCCATTACAAACAAATAACCATTAAATATTAATATCTGGGCTACTACAATAGTTATCCCTACCGGCCCACTTTTATCCCTGACACACAGTATTGTCATCGTGTTATACATAGGTATATCAGTTTCAACATGGTGACCGTAGTGCTTCAAAAGTTACACTGCAAGGATACAACAGATAGATACTAACAGTCCGTAGATTCTTTGCAACTGTTGATCCTTAAAGTGATCATTGTATCATCACGGTTGGCTGTGTGAGATTTAACACATTTCTTTCCCACAAGTTGAAGTCTTTTGTATGGAGAACTAGTGTTTAGGTCTTTGTTGCAAAACACAATAGAAGTAAACATGGTTGTGGTTCGTCTCCATTTTCTTCTGGATATTTATAGAGTGTAGTAGTGCCTGAAGTCCTGTCACTGCCTCACAAAGAAAAACACAACCATGAAAACAAAGCATTCACTTAGAACAAACTCATCTGAAAGGTGGCAGCACAGAGCATTTCTGTGGTACATTTCTCAACAGTCTTTTACCAAATTACATAAGTAATAATATATAAAAATGTGTGCTAAACTTTGTCTGTTTTTTGTTTGTTTTTTTTACACAGTTTGCTCGTTATGTATGCTATCCATCAGTGCTTTATGTTACAAAGTTTGGAAAACATAAATTACACATGTCGGTCACCTTCACTGAAGCATGTTTAGCTCCGCATAAAAATGAGGTCTATTTCTGACATTGCATTGTTTTGCTCAGGTCAGAACAGCAGCATTTTACGCTGTTGATCTTGAACATCTGCAATTAGCATCTGGTATAATCAGAACACACCTGTTGGTTTGAAAGCAACAAAAGTGAACCAACCTTAAGTCAGGTCCAGCAGTTTTCTTAACTTTCACTCATGCATGCAGCTTCTTTCACAGCAGATCATGTCTTGTTGTTTGAACTACACACATGCATGCATAACCTTCCAATCGGATTCTTGAACAATGCAATTGCTTTTCAAAGCACCGTCAGCTATTGTTTACAATAGAATGCAACTGTTTACAGTTTCAAAATGAAATTGAAGACGATTGTTTAGCTGCTATCTTCTTAGCTCATCTGTCAAGAGCTTTGCCATGTTTTAAACTTGGGTTTGTGTTCAAAAACTATGAGATGCTACAATGAAATGTAGAGTATTGTCATTTGTGATGTTTTTTCTTCTTCAGTTGAGTGATAATGAAGGACGCAGGTGAGGAATTCTTAAGAAACTGCCCCTGTGTTTTAAATGGTAAACAAGCTCTAGTTATATTATTTGTTGAAATATGCAATTTAAAAAGGTAAAAAAAAAAGCTGGGAATGAAATGATGTGCTGTTGACATTATAACTAAATCTGTGTTGGGGTACTTTTACGCCCATAGGTGGCGCTGTCTGCAGATTATGCATAATTCCCTCCAAAAATGTATGTTGTTGTGATAGTTACATTCTGCTATTTTGTCTTTAAACTGTTACCTCAGTGGAGCATGGACATTGTTGATAAAATTGGTTAGGTCAAGGCTAACATGGAGCTTTTTGTAAACAGACGTCTCTCTTTTTGCCTGGTGCAGCTGTTTACTGTCCTGTGTGCCAATTCCACGAAGCAGCTCATGGAGTGACTGTCGAGAAGTGGTTCTCATGCACAGTTGGTTTTCCTGTTTGATACTTGGAAGCAGTTTATGAGTTGCGATTTCTGTGGAATATGATTCAGTTCAGTTGCAAAATGATCCTTTTGTGCCATTTGTCACTGTGCCAAGTCGAACAGTTAAAAGTGCAGCTATTATTAAATGCAGATGACGGAACGCTTGGAACTATGATGCAAGGCTAATCACACACATCATCACGTTGTTTCATTTGGTACGATTCATCAGGACAGTTCTCTCACACACAGCGATGTGACCTGGATTGAATTTAAAGAAAGTATTTTCTCAGATCAAAAGTCTCATACTTGGTTTACATTGTTTCATGTTTCAACTTGTCAGCTAATGATACCAGGCAGTAAAAATAGTACGTGTCATAAGGCTGCTTTCTATTTCCAGAGTGTAGTTGTAGTCTGGTGTGGACATTGAACAGGACTAGCAGCAGAACACAGATGGCTAAAATCGTTTACATTAAACAGACAAAAAGGCTGTCGAGGTCCCTGTTCCCACCAGTTTGGTGTGCATGTCTTTTTGTGTTTTTTTTGGTGGGGGGGAAAGAAAAAACGGTATTTGGGCCAAATTTATGATTATGTGCATTCCCTGAATTCTTGCAAAGCAAGGGAAACTTCTTCAGGACGAATGGTAAAGGGCTATAAATATGTATGCAGGGAAGTACATGCTGGAATATACCACAATGGCAATCAATAACTTTGTCATCATTGTTGAGGAGAGCGAAGAGAAAGCAATCAGGATGAAAAAGGATGGAGTGCTTCTCAAAGCAGCACCATTAGGCAGCCTCCAGTGAGAGCAGCTCTCTGTTCTCTCCCTCTTTCTTTCCGTTCCCAGTGCTTCTTGGCAGGCTCAGACAACAGGAATGTGAGGTTGCTCTGTGCTCCTCTTTGCTGGTGTGCTGGGGTGTGAGTGCCTGGTCCCTTGCTGCTGCTGGCCGTTCAGCTTAGGCTAGGATGGGCTGGACTACACTGCACTGCTCTGCAATGCAATGCACTGGCCGATTGTTGTTCCTCCAACACCAAGAGGGAAGAGGAGCCGCTCCCTGGCGCCCCAGAAAGGCATGGCCGCCCTTTCCTGTGTGAGGCGCTGATGGCTACCAGATGGCGGGTGAAGAGAGAGGAGGAGGGGTCCTATACTCTGTCTTTATTCTTTCTGCCTTCATATTGTTATTTTTCTGCTTGTGTCCTTGTGCTTGTCCCTTTTCTATACCTCAATTTGGTCTTTCTTTGCCAATTTTGCTCCAACACCCTGTCGTTCTCTTTTTAAAGAATAATGAAGAAGAGAGTGGTTGTGAACCAGGCTATATACCTGGCTTTGTATCTCCAAGAACTACATTCCCTGAGACACAAAAGATGCTGCTATGACTCACTTGTGATGTGAGTCACTGAAGATTTGTATACGTTGAAAGCATTTCCCTCACACTTTTTAAAGGTTTTGTTGTCACATCACTGTAGGTGCACTCACTGCTGCAGTTTGCACACACCTGTTACGCAGGAGCTGCAGTGTACTTGTGGTCACTCAGGAGAACTGAGCGCTGCAGTCAGTTCACCCTGAAAGTTTGTACCTCACCAACAGGAGGCCCTCTGAGCTATAGCATCTTCAGCAGAGTCTCAAGACTACATGGTCACAAATGTTTAAACACAGCTGCTTGATGAAATCAGCTCCCACAGCCTTGTTTGGAGGTTGACCTGTAAAAATTGCAACTTTCTTCAAATTTGGCTTGGAGATTAAAAAAACAAAACAAACAAACGAAAAAGAATTGCTCTGTATAATAAGGTGGACCTATTTCGATGTACATTTTTTTCTGATTTTGTGGACTGTGGTGACACAAATGGGAACTAACAGTTAGTGCCAGTATTGATTAACTTGATTGATAACATTTCAGAAAATATTTTTTTAAAAGTTGATTACACTTTGCACAGATGCCAAGGTGACATTGTCCACAGTCCTGTTTTGTCTCACCTGCAGTCCAAAACAAAGAGATATACAGTTTAATACTTTAGATCAAAATCAAGAAATACTCCCCTTTTGAACCAGAATATAAGTTGTTGCCAATGTGAGTAGTTGTATTTAAAAATGACTTGAACATCCTCTTAATTGACTGCTTGATTAATTAAATAGTGGTTTCAGAAATATAATGTGCTTGATGTAGTTTTACCTTTTGACCTGTCAGTCAGTTTGAAACTGAGGGCTAGTTGTAAATCTGCTGTTTTGAGCTTTGCTGGTTGTGCTTGCGTTGCATGTGGATACTGATTGCATCAGTAAATCCTTTTTGGATCATTAAGAACTTTAAATCAGCAGTTAAACTTCACATCGGCAGCTATCTATGCAACCTTGCCGAAGGGTGTCACTCTGTGCTAATGTGATGTTTATGATTAAGTTAGTCTAAGAAAGAGAAGCGGTTTCCGCCAAATGTCTTGTGACCTATGCCTTTAAAAAAAAAACAAAAAAACTTCCTCTTTGTGGAGTGGTCGGCATTTAAAACGGGAATTCTTTTTTTGTAAATGTTCAAAATTTCAACATCATATGTTTAGTTACGTCAAAGCTATTAGTTGTGCACCTAATGAAGAAATAGATTGTGCAAGTTGCAGAGCGCCTCATAGTTTCCAGAGGTTACTACAGATAAATGGACATGTTTTGTCTGTTTACAGATTCTCCAAGCTTGTTTTTAGAAGACTTTTCCCAGGGAGTTTTTGTTGTATATACCGGCTTAATTTGATCCTTTGGATGAGTTGACAATGTTGGATGATTTGAGTGATGGGGTTTGCGGGCAGCTTTTGAAGGTAGAAATATGTGCGACTGTATCTGTTCACATTTAATGGTTCACCTGTTATTTCCCACACACACATACACAGCTGGCACTCTAGTTATGCGGTGCTGTGTGATCTGACCCTAGCCGCTGTGTCTGCAGCCCCTTAATATAGCCCACTGCTGTCATAGTGCTTTTTGCCCCTCTTCTGCTGCTCTGTGCTGTGAGCACCAGTATGCGTGCATGTTTGTCCCAGCCTGTTGAGCGGCTGAGTTAGACAGGGGGGTGTTGGGGTGTCAGCCTTGAGACTAGATGCGAAATATTGCTACTGACCTGTGTAATTTCCCAAGGTACTGTGACTCACATAGGCCTTCAATAAAATGAATTTTATTTTTGATATAAAGGGCATTATTTTGTCTCTTTATATACTTTTTAAACATCTGTTTAATTTTCTTTTTAAACCATTTTGTTGGTGTGTTTTTAGAGTAGGAATTCTGAAGAAACAAATGGACAGATAAAGATGGAGGGCTTTTTGCTGTTCACCATTGGTCCTGTTTTGGCCACTGTCCCTGATTGCATTAGAGTTACTATGGTGCTGCCCGATATCTTTGGCCTGGCCTCAAGCCAGAGGACATGGTTAAACTCGCACACATGTACACACACACAAACAGACACACACACACAACACACACACACACACACTGAGAGAGACAGAGAGATGCAGCAGAGACCCTCGCTCTCAGAGAGGATTCATTTCTAGACTGACTGGAAGCTAAGAGTCTGGAGGAGCTGCTCCCCTGTTCTACCTACTTTCTTGGCATTCTCAGCGCTTTCCCTGGCACTCCGCTCTTCTTTTTACGCTTGTCATTGGCGGGTTTTAGTAACCTGTGGAATACCTTGACCCGTTTTATTTCGGCTCTGAACCAATGGCATTTGGATAACCCACTAGTGTTTGAAATTCAAGGTTGGTGTGTTTTTTTTTTTGTTGTAGTTGTTTTTTTTTTTACTTGACATTAAACAAGATGGAAATTTCCTGCTTTTCGATTTGGGATACAGCCAACTAGTAATGTTGGTAAATGTCAAAGGCAAGTAAAAATAACAGTGTTAAAATCCATAACTGCAGAAAGCATGATGCCCTGTTGCCGTTCTACTGTAAACTGTGTGAAGTTGCAACGGGAGTTTCCAACACAAGTGTTTTGGGATCAGCAGGTTGAGTTACAGGTGTTATGTGTAACAGGCATGTTTGTAGTTCATGACAATTAAATGACAGTTTTCCTTTGGAATTAAAGTGACCTCATCTTTGTTGCATATGATAATTTATTAATCACTTCTCCGTAGTGTTACTAAAAAACTTTCATATACTTCTATATTCAGTCTTTTAAGTTTTTGAAATGTCATAAATCAGAACATGTGTTTCTTTCTCATTCGATTTGGGGTTTGTTCTAAACTTAATGCATGCCTCAGTTTGTGTTCTACTGTAGCTGTGTTTTTTTTATTTTTTTTACCTGATATAGACACATTTGGCCGGATAGCACTGTTTGTCTTGAAGCCAACAGTGGCTGAAAGGAGAATTGTTTAAGCCTCTCTCGTCAGCGGTCAAGGAACAGCGTGATCATGTGAACCAAGTCTGCCATGCCAAAGGAATGTGTTGAATTCTAACGATGCAGCTTTGACAAGTGCATGTGACTCGGCACAAGAGCTCAGATTGGCTAGGTTTGGAGAAGCAAATGCAGATAGGGTAAAAACAGGAGCAGAGAGGGAGCAGGTAATCACAAAAAAAGAATGCAGTGGATAAAAGTGTCAGGGTTGTGGAGTAGCAAAACATGCATCATTTTAACCTTCAGCTTATCTCGGGGAAAAAATATAATAACTGAAAGAACTCACAAGGAGATACTGTGGGAATGTGATAAACTTGTGTTTTGGGGAGTAACGTATCCTGAAGTCAGATGAGCCAGTCTTTATCTCTGGTGCAGCTTTAGTTCTCATGGCTGAGAGTAGGCAGCCATCTGCACTCACAAACCGTCCTCAGAGTATGCAGATTGAATGGGGCGCTGTATGAACAAGGGTAATTAACAACATGGGTGTCTGGGAATCATTTTCAGCTATGATTCCCATTGGTTATACAAAGTGGTGTTAATGTGTTAGTCAGGGAGTTACTCTTTTTTTTTTTTTTAAATTAGAGGAATAATTGAACATAAAGACAATCAGATACTCCTCGCCCTAAGCAGCGGATGGCTTTTGATGAAGAAATCAATAGAATCATTGAAAGTGTTTTGTCATTTTCAGGCTGCAGTGTGACAGGCATTTACTTTGGTCTAACTGTGGAGTGGGCAAAGAAATGTTTTTAAATTACTGTAATGCTCTCTGTTACTATCTTTTTTTTTTTTTTTTTTTACAAAACTGACAAAACCAAACAACTCAAACAAAAAAAAAACAAACCGACCAGAGGGTTTAAACACAGGCTACATAATGGATGTACAATCTCTGTTTCTCCATGTCCTAAGTTTAATGTTGTTTCCTACTCAGTGGGGTAATAGGTATTGATTGCTGACCTGAATTTTGCCCTTGCCACCACAAGCCAATGTGAGTGCATTTTACCATGCTGGAGGAGCAATACTATTAGAAGAAAGTGAGAAGGATACTTAAGTAATAGAGCAAATGTTAGTGATCTCATTCCACATGCACTGACGTGCACCTACTGGTGGCCTTATTAGATGTATAAGGGGGGTGACCAATCAAAGGAAAAACCAGGAGCCTTGACCCCTACATTGAGGGGATTTGGTGGCTCTTATGCTGTGGACATTTTGCTGGCATGGTCTGGGTCCACTTATCTCCATAGAGTGAAGGGTCACTGCAAATCAATACAAAGTTGCCCTGAGTGATCGTCTTTATCCTAGGGTGAAACATTTCTATCCTGATGGGATTGAGCTCTTTCAGGTTGACGATGACCTTATCCATAGAGCTCAAGAGCTCACTGATGATTATGAAAATGATGTGATTAATATGTTATTACCTTTGCAGTCACTTGAACTCAATGCAATCCAACACCTAAGGGAGATGTTAGACTGATGTGTTAAACAGTGCTCTCCCTTACCGTAATCGAAGCAGAAAATGAGAGAATTTCTTTTAGAATAAGAAAGTTGTCTTTCTACTGCAGGAACTTGTGGGCCATTTTAGGATGACCCAAACCTCTGAGTCTGTTCCACTGCAAGAACCATGTCTGTAGAACCTCTTTTAGGGCTGTCTTTGGGGAAAAAAACCCACCTCTCTCTGCTCTGAGCGGCCCTGAAAAAACTTGTGTGCGGAGCCCGACCCTGGTTGGTTAAACTTGGAGAGGACAACAAGTGCCGTTTTTCCTGTCTTCTCCTCTTAAACATCAACAACTTAAAATTCACCATAGAGGCTAAAATAACAAGCCCTTCACTGTTCTATTTCTTACATGCTAGTAGAGCTGGAGGTACGTCCAAAATTTGTTGTTGGGCGCACTCATGAGTTAACATCGCGGTAGAAGCTGTCAGATCCTATACTGCAATGGAAATGGAAAAGCTGGCAGAGCCAATTAAGGAGGCATTTTTGTAAATGCTTGTGCCACCTTGCGCCTCCTCCGAGTTGCTACACTGGAACCCTGACTATAGAGCTCCGTCTCTTGTAGGAACTTCTATGCCAAAGTACATTGAAGCTGTTCTGGCTGCACGTGGTGGCCCAACACCTTACTAAGACTCTTTATGGTGGTTTTTCCCTTTAATCTGTCTCCCATTTGTGTATTACATGTGTATTTTCAGTCCTTATAATTACAAAGTTAATAAAGAATCATATATGAAGATCATATTAAAAGACCAGTCAGATCTGGAATTCATCATGACTATTTTGCGTGTAAGGAGTGAAAAACTTCATTCAACTGCTAAAAATTTAAAGATTGTGTAATTTCTCTTTGCATGATCGCACCCTTTATTTACAGTGGATACTGTATCTCTTTGGTAACATGCTTTTCTCCACTGGCTGTTTGCTTGGTGGTGTATCCTTCCAGTGGGAATGTGCTGTGTTTGACGGATGTGCTATTTTTTAAAATTGTTTTGTTAATCATGGAGCCTTCAACCATTTCATTCCGCAGATGTAGTATACTCTAATAAAAACACAGCAGTAAAGCAATAATAGTTGCAGGTTATTTTTTTAGATGTGGTATTTTCAAATAAAATCTGCTTCCGCAAGATTTAATATATTGCCAAAATAAGGTTTTTCTTTCTGACTGCATACTTGAAAACCTGTGAATAGAACACCTTATCTAACCATGCTTTAATTATAACTTAGTCAGATCACTAGCTAGATTCTTATATTGTATTCGGAATAATATGGCCAGTTAATGTTGCACATGAAGCCACATTGGCTGTCCTATTGAGAAAATGAAAGCAATTCAGTTGAGCATTAGTTTCATTACCATTTTACCATCATTACCAAAAATGATTTAATATAACTCTGATTGTTGTGATTATTGTTGTTTTGAAAAGCTTTGTGAGTGAATGCTCATAGTTGTGTGGCTTTATTTTTCTGATATAAAAATAAAGAACTCTGTGGTCAGAACTGTTTAGGAGGATAGACAATTGTGATTGAATGGTTCAGGACAGTTTATTTTAGTGGAGAAAGATTGTTAGAAGCATTTTAGGTTTGAGTGCACAAATATGTGAAAACTTGTGTGCAAGTGCAGGTGACCGTTGTATGAATGAGTGCGAGCAGTTAGAACAAATCTAAAGGCATGCAAGCACACACCCACAGAAGTCAACCCATAGCTAAAGAGAGGATTTTTTATTTTTTATTTTTTTCAAACAACACTGACAGTTTGGGGCAGTTTCTGTAATAGCTGGAGAAATATTTTGCATAGTTATCTTTGCTGCCAACAATGTGTACAAAAAATTCCTCACATTCTTCACTAAATGTGAATCAGTGTACGGGAAACACATGAGCACACATGCAGCGCGCAACCACTGAGGTATGCGTTCACACCATGCACATTCGCTTTCGCTTGAGGTGAAGTAGTATCATCTGAATGTGACAACAGAGAGTGGAGGTGTGTACCAGTTTCAGGGGACTGGCTGAAAAGGGAGGTGTGTCTTTAGCTTGGCTGAGAAACAAGCCAAGGCATGCTCATCACGCAGGCTTAATGCTGGTACTGAGAATCAGCGTTGCACTTCTGATCTATAAAAAGGCAGCTTATTGAAGTGTAATTTGCAGTCCTACATGAATACATTGTTTGAGTTTCATGGTAATGAAATAATTCCACATTTTCATAAGCTCATATAACTGCGAGCCTAAACTGTACTTGAACCTTGTTTCATCTTCTGCTCTGCTGAGTCACCAGGCATCACTTTTTTTTTTTTTTTAATGCAACCCCACTAGCCACACTGAAGTACATATCAGAGTCCATTTCCTTATCTCTGTGTTCGGCATCTCAAGCCATTTCCTAGCGGACAGACTAGCAGAAGAGTGGCTAATTAGATCATGTCTAAGGCAACCTCTCACTAGCCACTAAATGTGATTTGGAATAATTTTCTTTGGGCTGATTGGATTAGACTGCTGCTGCTCACTGCATGGATAAGGATTGGGTTTGATGACACGCAGTGGACTAACACAGCATTAACAAGGTACCTGTTATCCAGCCTTTTTTAGAATATCGAATTGCAATAGAACCAAAAGCTCTAACATATGAATACACTTCCTGTGAATTCATTGGTGTGGACTGTATATGAGAAAGCAATATTAACATATAATAAATAAGCCAAACTCTAACACATACACCCACACACTCACCCACAGATGCTTTTTAGGCCTGACTGTGGAGAAGTCATCCATCTCACCATGCACAAGTCCCTAAAAAAGCAAAAAGCAGTGGGACCACCATGAGTCTGCCACTCAACCCACAACCTGCTGTAGTGTGAAATTACTGTAGCGTGTAGTCCTTCATTGTGGACTTCAAGGCTTTTGAAACAATTGTAAAAATAAATGCCCATGATACTCATCTATAATATTATAGAGGGACTTTTTGTACTGGCTTGATCATGTGCAGCGTATAAAAAGCCATGCCGGGGATTCAAAGTGGGACAGTGCACTTTCTAGCATGTGGGCACTGCTTGTTGAATAGTAGCTGATATTTTTGGTGCTACCCACCTATCTTGAGCCGGCCTGTTGTAGGTGTTCTGTAGAGTAGAAGCGTTGTGCAGTGGGGGTTGTGGTGGGCAGTTGCTGCCAGGGGAGGTGGTGTGTTATTTTCAGTCCATTGTGTCTACTTCCTGTGGGTCAGGGGTTATTGGAGCAGGGTGTTGCAGACTTTACGGAGTAAGAGGAGGGGAGGGAAGTCAGCAGGGTAGGCAGGAAAGTGGCCAGACTCACTCGACAACAGAGGCTGGTCAGCAGCTCGCTTACCTTGCTTCTTGTGCACCGTTGTTATCCGAGCTAAGCTTGGACTCTTCAGAATCAGGTAAAGAGACACAAATTGTATTTGAATAATCAATCAGCTTGTCATTCTGCATTTTGCTTTTCTTCTGGTAATTAAAGTTTTCCTCATTTGGAGAATATTGTTAGCTTTGTAACTCTTATCAGGAGACCAGAGATGGAGCTAACGGTCAATCAAACATCAGTATGGAGATGCTTTTTTGGGGCAATAGCACCCCAAAAATATGGACGAAGTGGGTGGAAGTGTCATGACTCTTACATAACTTTAATACAACCTTAATGGTGGGGTGTTATTTGGAGCACCGGGATGTCACAGCATGCTTTTATTCATTGTTTGAGCACAATTCATTCTTTTGCAAGTGCTAAATAGTAAATTGTCGTTGTCATTGTTGATGGCTAGAATTGCATGTAACGAGGCAAAAGAGGCTCCATATGATCATCAAGCAGATGTATGTGTATCAGGCAGACGTATGTATGTTTATCACAGGCAGCGCCCAAAGTTTTAAAAATGGTCCCAGTTTTGTCGGAAATCCTTTAAAAATAAGTGAGAGCCTTGCCTACGCAAAGGAAATGGCCATCGTGACTGCAGTCACATCCACTGAGTGTTGTGACAGAACTTGTGTGAAAGGAGACTTTGTCTTTATGAGCAGTTTTGCATTTCAACAAAAAGCTACAGGCCACAGACACCTGCAACTGAAATGCAAGCAAAGTCAGGAACCATGACCTTGTTGCACCACAATTCACAGATCTTTACCTATAGAATGAGTGATCGCTCTGATTATTTCCATGTTTCTTTTACTTCCTTCTGTACAGGGTAATAGCTGCAAACAAGACATTTTGATCGTTGTTATTCCGTGCTGTATACATGCAGTAGGGCTCGTAGTGTCATTTCACAACAAACAGGATCAATCTCTAATCCACAAAGTATTATAAATAATTGTAATCCAACTATTTCGTCAAACACAGGTCAGATATTTTGCAGAACAATTTGTTGTATTATGCGAACAAACAGTGCAGATGCAATTTCTTCACTGCTTTCTCATCTCATAGCACAGACAATAACAGTATTTCAGCACAGCATTTCAGCATGCGTGATTCCCTTAAGCAAGTCATAAACTTCCAAGGAAAAGACTGACATTATTGTCTTATTGAATCATTTGGGGGTCTTAATCAAATCCTCAGTTTTTTCGACAGCCAACGAGACATTAGCTGTTGCAGCATTGCATAAATGTTAATATAAAAAAGGTTCTATAGTTAGCACTTGACAAACCCCCAAACACAACCACAGTGACAAAAGGAGGCAAAACAGGAAATCTTTTTGCCCAGAGTGTGTGTTGGGAACAGATGACCAGGAAGATAAAAAGCGCTAACAAAGTGGAAACTTCCACTAAGGGATGTTATTTTGCTTTGTGTGTGTTTTTCTCTCATTTTCTCTGTTTCACAAAGCCCCATGCTTCTTGGAAAACTTTACAAGAGGTACTCACTTTAGTTTTGATGAAAAAGGTAATATCGCAAGTGTTTAACAGTTTCCTACATTGAACAGTTTCTGTGCTCCCTCAGTCATACATGATGTGAGGCTGTGTTAATATTTAAACCTGCAGCACTGGAGTTAATGCTTTACCTTGTGAGTATGGAGTAAGTCTGAGGCTGTCTCAAAGCTGTGTTGTAAGGTTAGGGTGACCCAACACACTCAGCTACAGCACAAAACCACTGTTCAGTTCTTCTTTTACATGTGCTCTCCTCTGTTACATCCCAACCGTCTCCCTCTCAGTTGCTCTTTTTCCCTCCCTCTGTCTGTGCACACTAATGAATGATATGGAATGATTACTTGACTGAGAGTTCCTGTCCCCGCCCTGCAAGAAAGAGGTAGTGCAGCAACAACAGCAATTACACAGTTGCCTATCCAAGCCAAT
Organism: Stegastes partitus; assembly: GCF_000690725.1. NCBI lineage: Eukaryota > Metazoa > Chordata > Actinopteri > Pomacentridae > Stegastes > Stegastes partitus. The sequence continues at coordinate 385,741 of NW_007577768.1, read as the reverse complement.
GGAGTAACAGCAGCATCGTGATCCTGAGCCGTATGGACTGGGAACAAGTGCCACACAGTTGGTTGAGAATACCATCACAACAAAGGTTCATGGAATATACTACCTAAAGTTGAAAAGTTCGGTAAGCATTACTGTTGCTTTTGCAGATATTGTTTTGTCAGTTTGGTGGATACAGCTGAAGCTAACAGTGACAATTATGAGTTAAAATCTTGTTTCAGAATACATCTCTGTGTATTAGACCTACCGGCACTGTGGTTGTGGTTTCTGCCCTGAGACAGAATATTTTAGTTTCTTGATGTAAAATATAGTCGTGACATTGTCTTGTTATTAGGTCACCTGTGAAATCCCATAAATTCAGACCACCTGTTTGCCCTTCAAACGGTCTTTCATGAGAATGTTGCTTTTTGTGTGCGCTGTTTGCAAAGATAGCAGTATGACTACTAGGGTCTGTGTTCTTTGGACAGTTACCGTAGATTGTTAGGGCTGGGGTCAGATGGCGCCTGGCTGGGTGAGAATTTCACAGCTGCACATGAAAGCAGAGTGACCGTGGGATGGTAGAATGAGGGAGGGAATGACTGATTGTGCAGATGAAGAGGGAATGGAACTGGCTTGTTTTGGTCATACAGCAGGTGCTCCTTATGGATCAATATGCTGTTGATGAGCATGCATATAGGATTCTGTTTAACTGATTATCGTGCACTTACAAGAAGAGCTGTTTACACAGCTGCTGAAAGTGGGCTTTGAAGCATTTAGTAACTTAGGTTAACAGAAGTGGGCACACACACATGGCTGCTGTCTTTACATTACACAGCAGATGTCGGTTAGCCAGTTTATTTTTGGCGAAGCAGGAATGCACAAATGTTACCTCCATAGTAAATGCCCAGCTGCATAAAACAACTGCCCTGTTTTGTTTTTTTTTTTCTTTTGGTACAGAGCCAACTTGTTTGGCCTTATAGCCTGTACAGAGGCTGCTGCTGGCTCCGACTGCTGCACCAGTTTCTGCACAGAGGCCCATTAACTTGCTATCTGGTTGAACAATAATATAATTTAACTTAATTTATTTGTAATTCAATAACATAAAACTGTATCTTGAGGAAATTCTCACATTGATTGTTGTGGTTCACAACTGTTGTGGCTAAATGAATAATAACAAGTGGAATGTGTCTACAGTCTGTTCCAGCATGAAATCCAAAGTACTTGTTTTTCTGTTTTTAAAAAAAGCAAAAAAAACCAAAAACCTGTTCTTACAAAGCACAAAAGCCCATGGATAAATATGACTAAGTTTCACCACCTGTAACCTGACGTCTGCATCAAGATAATGCTGCTAATTTTCTTGATATTCCTTTTGCAATGTTATCCAGGTCTATTCTGGTCTTTTATTTAAGTGGATAACAACCATCATGCAAAAAACCACTGAATTTTACATTTTTCAGGACAGAAATTTCCCAGCTGTCACCATGTGCAACCACAGAATGAGCAAGCATCTTGGTCATCCGAGTGACCTTTCAATATTGTTAGTTATGTGTTTGGCATTACTCATCAGAAAATCTTGTTACAATGTACTGTGATAGATAAATAACATGGAGAATATAAGGCTTTTGTGTTTATATGCAAGGTTAGTCCATTAACAGTGGATGACTATTTTCTGAGGGATTCTGGATCTTGAGCTTTGGTTCTTCTGGAAGAATTGAGACTTGAGATTCACGCTGTTGTGTTTCTGACCTGTGTGGGAAGATAGGGCGCTTGCATACAAAGGAATGATGTGATGTTTCAGTTTAACAAAGATTTGTTCTTGTTTTCTCTTGGAAAGGAGAGAAATGAAGAGGTTGAGTCTGAGATGGGAGCACCGCTATGTTGTGGACAGGGATCAAATTTGACAAGTTCACAACCAGCTGGGAGTTACAATTTTTTTGTTGTGGGTGTTTCTTAGATGGACATGTAAGGGTTCAGTAGGACACACACAGGCACACATAAGCTAGTGTTGTGGTTACTTCAGTTTGTTTGCCTGGGTGGTCCTATCTTTAGCTCTGTTCTCACTCTATTTCTCCCTGTTAATTTCCTCTCTGTCTTTGGCCTCACCAGTATTGCGGCTGTTAGAAAAAGGATTTATTTCTCTGTCTTACGAAATGGTGGACTGTCGATCTTTTACATTATTTTCCTCAACAATGTCTGTGACATAATATACTTAGAATGAGTTTTGCAGTTCAAAGATCACCAGTTAATTTGCTAATTATTTATTTTTTCAAACCAAAACAGAAACTCTCTCGTTTGCTCCTTTTTCATTGTTGTTTTTGTGCTTGTCTTTACATTATGTGATAGTATATTAAATCACATAGGATTTAGGGCTGCTGCAGGCTTTTTTGTTTTTGTTTTTGCTTGGATACATTTTTGGAGCCTGCCAAAGAATGAAAATGATAAGGTTTGAGAAGAGACAAAAGAACTCCCCACACCTCTCCACTTTTTTTTTTTTGGACCCAGTGGTCAGAAAAAACAGGAAAATGCATAGATTTCTGTCAAATAAGGTAACTCACACTCATTGCCTTTACCCTTTGTGGACTGATCATGCTTAGTAATCGGTTAAATAAATCTAAAACGTGTGATGGAGCATTACTACTTAAGATACCATCAGTGTGACTGTTGCACACGGAGGACGGCATGAATTTGTAAAATCACTGACACAGCAGTTAAAACCTTGGGCTAGACACATTGCATAACTTGTATCCTTAATTGCAGCCAATGCAGTTTGCTAATTGCATTGTTTCAAATTCTGATTTGAAATCGATTGTTTGTTCAGCCCTAGTGGTTAGTTTTAAGAGTGCAAAGAATTACTTCTGTGGTTGTGTAAATATGCAGTCTGCAAAGCTCTCATGCATGAGCTTCTCTGGGACTGTGTGGCACTGGCACATTGTGCTGAAGTTTGTTATTACAGCACTGTGTGAGAAAAAGCAGAACATTACCTCACATATGCTTTTGCTAAGTAAAAAAAAAAAAAAAAGTTTATTACATCAACCCAACAAGCCATCAAGAATACAAAGTGGAGGACTGAATTGCAAATCAGTGCCAGGGGTTAACAACAGCTGTCCACAAGGTGGTAAAATATGCAGCATTTAATCAAACAGTTCTCTGTCATTAACCTTTGTCCCTGTCTTCATTCTTACTGCAGCCAAACGGCATCACTTGCTCTCCGCTGCTTATATGATTCTGCTGTGCATTTCAAAAACAAGAATTTAAACAGAAACGAATTGGAAAGTGTTCCCACCTACTCTCAAACATCGAAGAGCCTGACACTTTTGCATTTTGAAATTCCGTCAGATACAAGCCTGCGTCTCAACTCGCTCCACATAGAAGTGAAACCAAAGTGATTTTTGGTCCGACTGCACCAAAAGAGCTTTGTTACTTTTTAACACACTCTGTCACTCCTCATTATTTCTTGACTTTAAAGGACCTCCAGTCTCTGACGAGGCATGTTTGTAGCATTCAGAGAAGTGTTTGAGGTCAGTGTTCTGATGAGGTGGAGCTTTTGTGAAGGAGGCAAGCAAAGGAAGCTGTCCATGCTGTGGCATCTCTGACCTCTTTTTATTGAGAGTGCAGATGGGAAACAGAATCATAAAGTCTCCACAGGAAGGAGATGAAGGCTCGAATCCAGGGAAGAGGATGAAGCCTTCAGATTCTACTCTAGAAAGAGAAATGCAAGGAAAGCGATTTGCCTGTAATTATCAGCTATGCACAGACGTTTGATTAGCAATGGAAATGAAGAAATTAGTATTTCACTGCTGTAGTCTGAGGACAGTGCTATATAGCAAGAGCTGATTCCATTTGGGAAAGCAACATAAGTAGTAAGATAGGACATGTTTAAAGCCACATAAAATGCTGGCTTTGCTTCTTTAATGTATTTCCTCTTCAAACAGGACAGCATAGTGGAACATCATTCTAAATCAATGTCATTTATTGAGAGAAATACAGTGGGACAGTCTGGCCAATCACTTTTATTTTATTTTCCCTCCTGAGTTAATGCTAGTGAAGCTGCCTTCTCTGTAGAAACAGGGCAGTGTCAGTCTGGGTCACTGTAGTGAAGCTACAAAATAGCATTTCACTAAACAACAATTAGTAGCAAAGGTGGCCAAAATTACAAAAGGTAGAATAAACTTTTTTTTTTTTTTCAAATAATCCCGTTACTATCTGTTGGGGGTGTGTGCTTCCTCTACATTTTTGTTAATGCACACTCTGCAGCCCTCCCAGTCCCACCCCCTCTGATTTAGCAGTGGCAGTTAAGAGGGTCTGGGACAACCTGATTACATAGACCAGGAAGTCAGAGGAGGGAGGGGTCACAAACTGCAGACCCCCCCCAAACACGCTGCAGCACATGATAAAAGTCAGAAGGCGCAAACAACAACAAAACAGCACCACACTTTCCTTCTCACTATCAACAACAGATGCCACCAGACGCTAAATGAAAACAGCTATGATGGATATACAGATTGCGAGGTAGGTGCACTATTTTTCTCAGGTTCTAAAAGAAAAATGGTGGTAATGATGAACAGCTTGTCTTTTATTTTTTTTGTCATTGTGAGCTTTATGGTGCATTTTCTGGCTTGCTGATGAAGGTTTAGTGTTAGGTTTGGAGGGTTTGCTATGTAAGGAAACTAGAACACGTTTTACCTGGATTTTACATGAGTCTTTTACCTTACACCATTGCTGCAGGATCAAGCTTTTATTGAAGGCTCAAAAAACCTCACAACAATAATTTCACTCCCAAGTATTTTTTTTATTTTTAGTTCATGCCAACTGTGTGAATAAATAACTGAAATGCTTTACATACAGATTATTATTGGCGTAAGTGGAATTTAATAAGTCCTGATTCAGCGTCCTGTCATTCAGTTTTTATGCACTGCCTGGTTTTACAGAACAGGCAGCAGATATTGCTATCAAATAACGATAAATAATGAAACTAATGTGAAAATATATCAATATTTTCTTTGTTAGAAGTAGCCAGTAGCCCCTTTTTGATCCTGATGGTCTACAATCTATATTAAAATCTGGCAGTAAAGCAGCTCTGAGAGAAAACAGTCGTCTTATTTTTAATCACAGCTATGTTGAGTATGTTTGAGTTACACAAAGCAGTGACTTTAACAGATTGACAAAGTCTGCAGTGTTGCTGTTCTATGTCTGAAGAGGGTTTAGGTTGCCACTTTGTATGCTAACTGTCCATGTCAGGTCATGTCTGGAATAATTAGAGGAATATGTGTTTTCTAATAGGGCGTCTTGCTATATTCTTATGTCATCTCACATAAAATTAGTGTTGCTAATAAAGAAGTAAGCTTCCTGCTTATTTATTGTCTCAGTACATGAATAGATTTGATAGCACACAAGTACTTTATAGAAGGTTTCTCCTTGTTTTGAATGGTGATGAAAGCTCTGTGTGCCTTGTTTACACTCTACCCACAGGTAACATGAAACATCTGGAATTGGTTATATGTGTAGTTTAGGTGCATATTAATGGGTCAGTACATTTGTTTCGGTTGTATTAGCCCGACAGTACTTTAGTCTGTTCAATAGGACTTCCCACATGCTGTGGCAGCTGTAGTTCAAATCAGGTCGAGCATACAATTTGATTTATCTTACAAGACGTCCATTGTGCATGACTGTGATCTCAAGAGAACAATCAGCAGTGTGTACCTTGAGGTAATAGACAAGAGGTAGCATTTGGCTGACTATTAACCATTATGCACTGATGGTGGACCACAGGCATGCACATCTTTCATGGAAGTCCCCTCTCCTTCCAGCAGGCGGAGGGCTGATGACGCTGGCTGAACAGCGCACTTAGCCAAAGGCCATGCACTCTTACTTGTACGTTAACTGCCCTCTCTGGTGCTCAAGGATGTAAAAATAGCTGTTTAGCAAGAATCCCAGTCATGTCTCGCTAACAAAGACTGATTTATACAAGTTGCAGCACTAAGCATAGAGAAGCTTTTGTCCCTCCCCTCCTTCTCCTTCTGCAGACCTCGTCACCAAGGCCATGAGTGCCAAAATCTCTGACTCCTCACTTAGAATGGCCTTTGTTCAGAACAGTCTTAAGGACCTGAAAGTGGGCTAAGGGAAGCACTGTGGTCTCCAAAATTGCGTATTTGTTTACTGCATTTGAGGCAGATCGCAGTGTCATGGTAATATTTGGTAGGGTTTTTTTTCGCATTTCTGCGTCAGCAAGTGTAATTATTTGAAGTTCAGTTATTTACCCAAAGAGCAGAAAATTTCACATGCGCACTTGGAAATGAATTCCTTGGTTTTTGCCCCCAAACCCTTTTATGTGTCATTAACATGACCTGGAGAATCAAAATTGGATTTAAAGCACAGATCAAAACCAAAAAGAGAGCATTTCTACATTGTTTTTGTGTTGCTGTAGAGTAACTTTCGTTGACCCATCTCTAATCATGAGACATCTCCAAATCCTCTATGCATACTGACACTGGAGGAACTACTTGCGAAGTACATGACAATCTCAGATGTTTACACTAGAAGCATATTTGATATCGTGGACTGAGGCTGTTACATCAAATCCAATTAGACTAAAATGTCCTGTAAAATCACACTAAGTAGAGAATTTCCTGTTCATTTCTCCTCATGAACACTGAGTAAGATTACGGCACCTGATGCATCTTTTTTTTCGTCCATTTTCTCACCTCCCTCTAGGCATTCTTATTCGCTCTAATGAGACTGCTCTGAAGAGTGCACAGATCAATACCGACACACTGGTTACTGGTGTATGTTTAATTTCCTGCTGGGCAAAGATGTACTGTGTGAGTGTAAAAGTAATAGAAGAAAGTTTTTTGTTTTTTTTTATGTCATATCAAATGACCATAAAAGGTGTGTTTTCTGTGTGGTCATGAAATTGAGTCTGGTGGGTATTTCTGGCAGATAAAACAATAGCACATACTATTTTTTCTTTGTCCCCGTTATCACCCAAATCCCAAATCTTGACCTTTCGTCCCTTGACTTTGCCCCATCCTCATCGTGTGCACCGTCTCTCCTTTGCTCTATCCTTTGCACTGTGTTTTTCTGAGGAACAAACAGTGAAGCTGTCCTAGTCAGGATGAGTCAGTGCAGCTGGGGTGCAGGTCATTTACCCACAGCCCACTCAGATGGGACAGATGGCTCAGCCGCTCGCATGCTGCTATGTGTTAACTATGCATCCAGAGCTAAGCTAATGCTAATGTTTGTGACTGGAGCTAATCACAGGTCCACGTAAAGGTAAATACTGCACAAATGGTGAAAAATACCTTAAGTTAAATCAGTGAGATTGACATCCACTGAGAGAGTGGGATGCTTAGCCTCTGCAATTTTTAAAAAGTGTTGTATACTGTGAATATTGCTGCTTGGCTCATTACAAAAAAAAATCACTTTAAAATGAGAACTAGGACAGAAAATGTTCTATTCTGTTCTCACACAACAGATCACAGCTGTCCTCACTGTGTACTGATCTTGAGTGGCTTATAAGGCTGACTGCTGGGAATGAACAACAATAATAATAATACTTTACACTTGTTTATTCATTGTTATTTGCCTTGACTTTAGGGAACCTGAGTCCTTACTGCTTTTGAAGAATGTTATTACAGATAAATAATGAAAAAAAAAAAAACCACTTTGTGCAAACCGCTGTTGTGGTTATGTGGTCATGAGATAGTGATTCTTTATTTTGATAATCATCAGCTCAAATTGCTTTTAAATTAGGAAAAAAATAAATCATGTTGATACTGGGATGTTACAAGTATGGTATGAATAGAGCACATAGACTGTCTTCAACTGTATTCCTCTTTTTGTATGTTTATTTAATTGTCCGACTCCTCTGTTATTCCGTTACAAAATCACTGATGTAATTTTGTGATGAGACACGTGCAGTTTGTCCTTTTTGACAAAGTCAAAGTTTCAGCTTTGTATCCTAATGTTAGAGGTTAAAGGACAATTTTGGTTTGTTTCAACTTGCTGCATTGCTGTGAGGTCAGCAGTGAACTTGGTCTGCATGTTGGCAGACTGTAAGAAGGTGGTCATATACTCATATATACTCACATCAGATAGTGGCAAACCTCTCTCTAGTTTGCAGTAATGTATTCATGTGTGACCATTCCTGGCGGAAAAACACAAATAATGATGTTACCATTGACAATTAAATTTGCATGCAACTAATTTGTTCATCAGTTTTAGTTGTCGATGTCAGTTATTTGTTGCACCACTAATGCAGATGTCTTGATTGTTTGTATATGCATCACATATATGGAGCGTTTGGTAATCTTTGATTTTAGCCATAACCTTGGGTTGACAGCAACTTTTCATATGCAACAAAGCTGAAGCACTAAAGCTTTTCTGTTTCACAGAAAGACTGTTCTGAGAGTACAACTCTCAACATAGCGTGTTAGTGATCTATTCAGGGTCCTTATAACGTCCCTCCAGTTATCTTTGGTCCATTGAATTTAATGTGCAAAGTAGGCACATGTTGTGCCTCCATTAACACTAACTGGCACACATGAAGCAGTCGAAACAGAAATGACTTTGATGTCACTTTTCACAGATTGTTCAGCAGAATTGCTATAGAGACAGCACATCTGCCCATGTCCTGGAGAGACAGTCTTATGTGATGTCTCAGCTTCTGCAAAAATATAGAACTGCACTGGCCTGTAACACTATATTTTACCATTAGAGATATGGAGGATAAGTTTAAGTATGCAGTTTTAACAGCCTGCAATGACAATACATTCGCATTTGCAATTAGTGCACTTAAAAGGCTTTTAGGCAGCATTAAGCTATCTAAACCACGAGGAGCAATTAGCCCTTTAAAGGACAGTAAAACTGGAGTTGGTGGAGCTGAAGTATAGCGTTGACAGGATGGTTCACTAGCAACTAGTTTCACATATGCAGACTACGAAATTAGATCAAACTCTTATAATCATAAACTGATTTGGCTACACAGTCACTTTTTTTAAGCAGCTGCTGGCACAAACGTATAGCTCAATTCCCCTGTGTATATATTTAGATTTTGTTGCATTTGAGATTCCTGCCATATCTTAAATCAACACACTGTTGTGTCATATTGTCGTTGTCATTTCTTTACTTATTCTATTATGGAATATGGAGTGTTATTGGTTATTTAATGCTTTCCAACTGGTAGAGGATTAAGACTGAAATGTTGCACAAACATAAACTAAGAAGCTGTAATATAGGGACAAGTGTCTCTAGTGATGCCAGTCAGTGTCTAACAGGAGTAGTTAGTCACATACTCGTTCACTTCTTCACAACACCTCTGTTTTTCTTGGCTGAGACAACAAGACAGCAACTGCCAAAAATGACTGATTTCTGGGGCTTGGTTGCAGGATTATTTCATGACTGGCTGCTCTCTGTATCTTCATATTTGTGGTAGAAACCAGGGTTTCCCCTAGGTTTCTGAAAGGCTTAGGTGCTGTGGTGGCATTTGCAAAAGACAAACTGCAAGAAAACCCCTTGGCTACTTAGCATTTTTTTTAGCTTGATTGAATGTCTGCTGGCAGCTCCTTTTCTCACTGGGTATAGCTTCTAGCATATTGATTCCCGTTACTCACGTTCCTCTCTCGCAACAATCGTCTCTGACAGTTAACATTTTCTTTAAACATAAATTAAAACATTTGCCAACCTAGTAAAATTAAGGCTACAAAGAACATATAGTGTAAAGTGCTGTAGTTACACTCTTCACAGAATATCTGATGATTTCACAGCACTTCCATAGTCGAGAACTCTCAGCAAGTTTTTCGTTCACTAAGCTTTAGTGCTGCGCTAAAATCTGTAGAGAAATCCATCCAGATTCAGTAGCGGCATTGCTGGTTACACTCTTTTCAGTGTTTACCCAGAATTCAAACTATTTCTCTAAGAGACACTTTCTTTCCTGTCGTTCTATGTTGGAACATAGAATATTTTGGAATAAATGCTGGCATGGCTGACTTGACATTAAAAGTTATTTTTCCCCATTTCCCTGTAGATCTTGTACCGAGACTTTTGACACACTCTTGTATAAGGAGTGTGAGCCTACCAGATCATCAGATGAAACATGTGGAGGCCCACTACGAGTGGACAACTGAGAGACCAAAGGCCAATTACCCCAAGTGGTTGGACTTGGGTATAGGTTAACAATATTTAGCACACATTACAATATTATGCTATCCAATACAATAGTATCATTTTCTATGATACAAAAATTACCATGGAGTTTTATCAACAGTTCTCTAGCAACATCCAAAGAAATTTGCCATGATAAAGTTGTAGTTTATTGCAGCTCTTTTCTATTGGATTGCATTAGCTTGTGCAGCGTTTCATAATATTGTATCCCTCTCCTCTAGAGGTTGGTTCTGATCTCTCTTCTGTCTTTCTCTCTCACTGTTTTTCTCTCTCTGGACGTCAGACTGCTCTTTCTGCATATTTTCTCCCTCTTTACGCATTTTACCTACTTCTGCCCCCACCTTTGCCTTTGTCATGCTCCAGTGATGTTGGGTCAGGAGGCCTCTGACGGCAGTGTGACTCCACTCAGTTGGCATCTCCTCTCAACCCTCCCCTTCCTCTGTCATCATCTTCGTGAGCCCCTCAATGCCCTCTCTGTCTGCCCCCCATAGGCTGTAGGACTTGGGTGGGCAAATAGAGGGTGCCTTCCTGTGTCTCATCCTATCAGAAGACATGCTTAGAGAAAAGGGGGTGGTGGATAAAGAGGGGTTGGCAGGCACAGCTGCCATGCCAGGGGAGCCCTCCCCATCCCAGTCCAGTATCGTCCCATGCCGTCCCATTCCCAGCCTCGGGGTAGCAAACACTGGACTCGTACAAACTGAAGTGGGCTCTGTGATTGTTGAGTGAACTGAACCTGTTGGTGTATTAAGGAGGGCTGGAATAGACATGTATGTATTCTGCAGTCATTAAGCACTGCAATATAGGATTTAGCTATTGATTTACCACATCACTGGCTGCAATGGAATGCACAAAACAAACAACAGGACTACAGATGTCATCATATTCTTCATGAGAATTGACAAGAGGTATGTAATGATGATGGGCAGTGACTTTGACTTTGGCACAAAAGTCTGGTCATACTCTTTTAGTCTTTGTTGTGGTACTGGGTTCGAAGTATGTGGTTTGGGTTCTGTCATGTTGTCTGTTCATGTTTACTTACTCTTAAAGCAAGTATGTGGAGAATTTTTATGTGATTGTATCAAATGTCATATTTTGTTTGGAAACAATTTTAGTACTACACTCAGACAGTTCTGGTGAAAATCAGTGCAGTTGATTCTTTCAGCCCTTTTTTTTTTTATTATTAATTATGGGTTTTCTTTGGCTACGTATACAAGTATCGTAGCTTTTTTAATGTAGGAAAGAGACATCCTGTTAAATTTCTCCATTAGAAATCTGGTTTCAGAGAGCATGTACATGTCATGTGCAGGAGTACATGAACAGTTCCTTAGATGGAAAATATTGCTGCAGTAGCAATTCAGACAGATGAAAATCTAGACGATGATTTGAAGCAGTGCATCATTACATCCATTTTTAGTCAATCAGAAATTTAAGTACCAGTGAAAGACATGCTAAAATAGATGAGTTTATATGTATGTCAGTTTTCTTAAATGTATTGTGAATCCAGTCACACATGATAAAAAAACAATAAGAAAAAGAAAAACTGTGGTGCCTGTTCTCCCACTGCACTGTCAGTCAAAATGCACTCATAAAAAAGAACACTTCAGGCTGCAGTTCATTCCTCTAATACACTTAAATCTGCTCGGATTTGTTCAAAATTGTGGCAGGAAGTAGAGGAAAAATCAGATTACTGTCCACAACGGATTTTTAACTGGGTTATGGTAGTACATGCAAATGTGTTCTTTAGTGTCTTGCCTTGATCAGATTTCTACAGCTTTCCTGTAGTCTTGTCTGCATATAAATATATGTGATGTATGTATCCATGGCAATGAAACACACTACTTCCATCAGGTGAGAGTGGCTCTCTCTGTGCATTTAGCTGTGTGAGGGTCGGCCACCAGGGAGGAAAAGAACTGTTATGCTGCTTCTTACCTTGGGTAGTGTTTTCATTTGTGTATCATTATATAAGTGTTTATTTGTACTCACATGCCTGGTGCTGAATGGGTGGTACAAATCAGTCGTAGAAAACAGCACAAGTGTGTATAATTGTGCATGAGAAGAAGTGTGTGAAAGACCACAGATGGAGGAGAGATGCTCCAGTTAGCATACAGCTTGTCATCCCAGAACCACTACAGTCTCTAACCAAGCTAATGTGCCAGTGCTGTAACACTGGGTGGAGGTTCTCTCAGGGCTCCAACTCTTGGAATTGCAAGCTGATTTTACCCGTCACTATCCCCCAACACAGTGTTGCCTATTGATTTAAAATTAGAATTGATGATAAAATTTTGACCCAGCAGTGAACAGCTGTCTTGAAAATCCTCTTTCTTCTATTGTCTTTTTGTTTAATTACCTAATATGCTTATTTTGCACCACTAAATTTTGAATACTTGCATTTTTTTTCTCTGCAGTTAAGTTAATGTATTTATTGTCTATTTACCCTTTTTGTTTGTTTGATAGTTGTTGTGTTCTCACCCTATAAGTTCATATATAATTTATATATTCATATTTAGCACGACAAAACTCCTATCAGAGAGCACAGTCACCAAAGGGGACCTTAACATGACTCCAGACATAGTTTAGTCTTACTACTTTCTGAAATTAACACATCAAGAAAGGGAACATTGGAATTGCTTCCTCTTAAGTTGCAGCATTTGTGTACGAACATAATAACTCTGACCATGTACTGCCAGATATCGATAAATTACTACTTTCAATTACGCAGCACCGCCAACCCCACACATTGCAACAGTAATTGCCTCAGCAAGAATGACAAAATGTACTGTACTGTACGTCAAGCAAAACTAGTTATTAAATCCATCAGTATATGAAGTGAAAACAGAAAACTGTTAATCTGAATATAAGCTTAAATACGACAGAGAAAGCGTATTGTTTCGTTGCTGCATAATGAGTAAATTCAGTGGATAAAACTGAATGCTGACACGACAACAGAGACGGTTCTCACATAATTACTTTACGCTGTCCAACATAAACGGTATCTGTCTACATCGACAGTCTGAACAGTATCTCATAAAAATTCAGAACAACTCCTCTCTCAGGGTTATGGTCTGCTCAACGCTATTCTTTGTCCACTATGCTGTCATCTGTTTGAAAAATAAGTTATACCTCCAAGATACAGAGTGCCTCCAGTGGGCGTCTTCATAATTATGTCACAGGTGGAGTAGGAAAGCCTGAACAGCGTGCTATTTTTATTTAATGATGCAATCAGCAGATCACATGCCAAATTAAGGTCATCCATGATATAAGATAAGAGTGCCCAGCCTTAGTTATAGCCCCATGTATAAAGAGGTATTTTTTGTGATCTTGAGGTGTCAATGATATCATATGCTGTTTTTTGATATTTAATTTGATTTTCAATTGAAAAGAAATTGCAGGTGATCGCAACCTGCATAACATAATTGTTTGTGAATACTGTATGTGCTTTGCTGCACTTTGATATGTGACAAAGTGTAATGAAGATCCCGCAATATTGCGTTGATTTAATTCGGTAGCTATGAAAGTTTTTTTTTTAATGTAGTTACTCTCTGCTGTATATCTTTTAACTATAACTGACCTGTTGATTTCTCTTGAATTTTAAAAGAGCTTCATTATAGCAAAGCAATTTTGTCAAACAGGTCTCACTTGCCTCCGTCTTGAATGTGTACGACTTACCCAGTTGTCAACACTCTTCACACTGGGCGGGCCTGGCCTCGCTGTAACCCAAGCTCTTGGTCCTTCTGTTCCCCACAGGGTAACTTGACCCAAGATTGCTTTGTCATATGCAGGAGAGAGAGGTTCCCTCTCCACACCCACCATCTTTGTCCAACCAACACAACACAGACACATCAGTGTTGTTTTTGCACATTCTCTTCAGCTTTTGCAGTTAAATTTGATATTTAAGTGGGCCTGCTTTAAAGAAAGTAGGTTTAATAGGTTTAAGCCTCATTTGGACTCTGCGGGTGTGTTAGGGGTTATATAATGCAGGCCTTTTGAACTTGAGTGTGTGAAACATGTGCTGCATGTGTGAGTGCATTATGTCACTGTGATGTAAATCTTCTTTAGATTCTTTTTGTACGGGTATGTTGTTAAATGTTTTCGTGTCTTTATCCATGCACTGTCTGTTGCAGTTTAAAATCTAAGAGCTTTGCAGGTCTGCTTGTTTCTTCATCCTGTTTGTGGAGGGAAAGGTCTGGTGCTCTTCATGCTCTCTCAGTGTGAGGCTTGGCCCTCTAACAAAGGACACCCTGTGGATGGAAAAACAGCTGAAGAATTAAAAAAAACCAAACCCAGAGCATTGTTAATACGGTCAAAATCTTACCCCAAAACAACAACAACAAGCTTTAGTTTGCATTCCTTGCACTCTGTTGGTATGCTTCCTGATCTGTCTGATCTCAGTGGTGGTTGTTTGTCTACTGGGTCTTGTCTGTCATTTCAAACAGCACTCAGAAAGTTTTTGGTATTCAGCTGACCGTCTCATTTTGGTGTTCATGTTTTGTTACACAGCTCAGGTGATGAATCTTCTGCAAAATTTCCACTCTTGCTCTGCCTTAAGCAGTAAAGGGAGATGAAACATTTCTGGATAAATCCCCTACTTTATGCCAAAATCCTCTCTTTCCTCTTAGACAACTCTTGGTAGTATATTGTGGAAAGCTTATTTTGAGCAGTAAAACATCACAGTCAGCCCAACTGCCATGACTCAACAAAATCAAGAGTTCATGACCCCTTTGTGTCTGCATTTAACTGAATTCCTATTGGATATGTTTTAAAAAAAATAAAACTGCAAACAGGAGTCAGTGTCGTGCCAAAATGAATCTTGCTGTGCCTTTCACTCTTAGTGACATTTATCTTTTCAAGAAGAACGCATGATATGACAACTATGCGTGATATGTAAGCAAGTTCTGAAGCTGTGTAGTTAAATGATGGTGGTGATAAATAAAAATGACTTGGAACTAGAATCAGTGTGTCATATATTTATCTTCTCCCCCCAATAATCTATGACTAATTATATAAAATTATACCAGATAGGAATGAATACATGTCACTGTCTGATTAATGTTCTTAATGTAGTTCAGGATAAGGATTGCATTACTAAACTGTCTGCTACAGCCTTTATTTATGTCCAGAAACTGAAATCACAGATCTAATCTGCTTACATGTCTTTTTCCTCTGTCTGCCATGTGGTGCCTTTTTCTCACAGACAACAAATTGGATTTGAAAGAAAAGACCTAATTGCCTGTTTCTCTTTATAGATTTGGTTATTCACTCCAGTCAGGGTGCTAGACCAAACTATGTGGCTTTTGTTCTGGTTATCCCAGACACATATTTCTGGTTGCGGGCCTCTTCCCTCTGGCTCTCACTATTCTTTAGTGAGGGCAGTGCAGCTGGTGGAGAATGCACACAGAGACACAAGCTATGCTAGGACACATTGGCTAAACTGGAAAAATAAAGCATTTGGCCAGCCTGTGGTCATCTGGGAATGGAGCAGTCATTGTGAGAACACACATATAACCTTTGGCCTCATTTCTGTGCTCACCCTGCAGGCATGGAAGAAGCGGTGGTTTGTTCTTCGCAGTGGCCGTCTGACAGGCGACCCAGACGTGTTGGAGTACTACAAGAATGACCATACCAAGAAGCCCATTCGTGTGATTGATCTCAACTTGTGTGAGCAGGTATGGTTCCTTGTTACTACCTGCCTGCAAATCCAGTCAGATGTTAAGCTATTTGTGTCCCTCATACTATACTGACACATTTGAGAGATTTGCATTAATTAGTAATGATTTTTAAGATTTAAATGATCAGGTCTTGTCCTCAAAACAAATAAAAGTCAAAACTGGACAAACCTGATAATTTGACAGCAAATTCTGCTATTTTGAAGAGTTTGAAATTTGAAAGTATGATTTATGTTTTAAGCGGTCTGTGGCCTATGTGTGTCTATATTTAGTCCATCATGACAAAGAAGTGGTGCAAAGCTTTTAACATGCTTCTTTTTGGTGCTACTTAGTAGGGCTTCAACTAATACTTTTGTTTAATCATTTGGTCAAGAAGATGTTTGTATTTTTTTTCTTTAAATGACTCAATATTGATAGTTATTGATTGTTTTAGTAACTAGTTCTCAACTCATTATTTCAGCTCTTATACCAGTACATGAATGTAGGTTCAGCTTTGACTGCGTGTAAATAGTCAGTCACCTGTTTTTCCTTGGCTGATGCCACATTAAGCTAAGCACTGTTTGTTGCTTCCTTAAGGTGGATGCTGGACTGACATTCAGCAAGAAAGACTTGGAGCGCAGCTTCATATTCGACATCAAGACCATTGACCGCGTCTTCTACCTTGTGGCTGATTCGGAGGACGAGATGAATAAGTGGGTTCGGCACATCTGCGACATATGTGGTTTTAATCCCACTGAAGACGGTAAGAGTTGCTGTTAGATAGTTTGTCACATTTCAATGCTGTTGATCTGTAAAATTTAAATTCACTGTGTCAGGTTTCACACAAAGTGAAAATTAAAAATTCATGTCAGAGTTTTTTTTTCTGTCATTTGATTAGCAAGCAGAAATCTGTTTTGAATTGCTTCATAGCATTTGTTGTTTTGTTTTGTTTTTTTAAGTGATGAACAACTTTAAAAACCTTTTCTCTTAGCTTTGTCTGCTGGGCTGTGATTAAATTTCTAAGAACACTATAGATAGATTAGGACCAGCAGTATATATATTTTTTGTTGACTAACGTAATGTTAAACAAAGGTTATTTGTAGCCTTAGCTGTTCAAAAAAAGTCTGCATTTAACAACCACAGCAAAGGCATAAACTGATGCACCCTTACAGAGGGGGGTGATGTTCATCCTCTGATCATCTGAAGCCTGTCCACAGATATGGTCACCTGCTGTACTGAAGTATTTTAAAGTTTTAAACTTTTATAAATTATTTTTCTTTTAACCACTACCAGATCGGTTTTGTTTAGGAAGAATAGATGAATGAAAGATAATGAACAGCTGGCCATGCTTGTCTCTCTACAATGTCTAGTGCATGGACACCACAGTAAAACACATGCACCAGCAGTAAATTCCTGTTTAGTAGCTTTGGGCAAATACATTCCCGAAAGTGATTTTAAAAAAAAAACATTAGCTTATAGGCAAAGTACTCTACATTTGATTGGTTTCTTTTTTGATGTCAATGTTGTACCTCTCAAATGTCTGCATCTTTCTCTCTGAAGGAGTTGAACCAGCTGAATGTGCCAGAAGGCCTCTATTCAGCATAGTTCTCAGCCAAGGACTAATGATCCATGTGTTGATCCATGTGTTGTATTGAGGCTCACATTACCCTTGTTCCCAGCACTGGATAATCAAAGCATTGTGTGCCTGTCCGTCTCACTGCCCTTCTTTCGTTCTTTTTCTCTTATCTGGTTTTCATTCCCTCTTGTTTGCATGCTCTTGTTTCCCTCTCTGTCTCTCCGTCTTTGAGCCTAATTGCAACCTTAGCTACTATTTGCACCTCAGTCTCAGTCTTCTATAGTTTCTCCTCCTCGTCCTCAACTAAACATGTAAGTGTTTTAGTGTGAGAGTAATTGGCATTGAAGTCACACTCGTTCACTGTTTGACATATCATGCCACTCAGATTCTTTTAGGAGAAGGTACTTTTCAAAGTTGGCGACTGAGTCACTGATTGCGCTGCTCCAAGGTCGTCCTCTCCGCTGTATTGTGACTACGCCTCCAGCTCTGTTACATAGCTAGTGTTGCAGGTTAACCCTGATAACAACATTCATGACATCTCTTCAGCAGAATTATTGCAACTGGCTTTTAAAATCCTGATGTGCAAACTAACAGTAAGACTGTTCAAGAAGAGGCTAGGTATAAAGAAATATATCCTTGCAGATAGCCTTCCTCACAGTTCCTATTACAAAAGAATGTCCTTGGCTCTCTGTTTTGTGCTTGCTTGCACTTCTCTGCATGTGAGGCACAACTCCCACTCCGCTGTCGTGTGTGGCCACACTAGAGTGCTTTATAGCTGGGCAGATATTAGAGTAAGGAACATTAGGAGAGCTGGGGGAATGAAGGCTCTCAGATACCGTGTAGGAGGTATAGATTAGTACATGCAGAGGGGATTTTCCCTTTTCCTATGTGATTCAGCACTTAAAGCTTCAACTAAGAAATGGCAAAAAGACAAGGAGGTAGCAGAGGTGAAGAGAGGAGCGAAAAATGCACTTTAAACTTTTAAAAGAAGAGAACTCATGCATCTTACTCGAACCACATCAGTAATAGAAAAGAGTGGAAAGGAGAAAAAAGTAGAGAATAGTGGAACGAAAACATATAAGTACGTCACCCAGCATATGCATCAGCCATCTTGGCTCTCAGTGCAGTGCAACAATCAGCTCAAGCAGAAGTGTTTGAAAAGCATTCTGATATTTGATAAATTACAGCGCGGCAAAGCACAGACTTAAATCTCTAAGAAGATGTGTGGGCAGGCAAAATAACTGTAGTCAGACTGTTTAGGAACAGATAAACCTTTTAATTGTGCTTCATGTGTGTGTATGTTAGACGTGAAATGATGAGTGAGAGTACTGATTAATGATGGTGCTTTTGTCTGGAAATTCCCAGTCATGACTGCAGTGATACCAGCTGTTAGTACCAATGTTCCTCACCTCAGACAGGACAGTGTTCTGTATTCGAAACACATTTATTTCCTGCAGGATTTCTGCTTTAAAAGGAAGTGAGGTGTCATTGTGTTTTGCTGGATCAGGTAAGAGTGTTTCAGCTGGAGGCCAACTGCTTTGATTTGGGCTTGATTTCTTGCATTGTGTGGGGATACAAAGTGATATCGGAAAGCTTTCCTTTAGTTGCTGTTTCATTAGAGCGAGCCTATGTGCAGCAGCCGCTCCAGTTTACACATTAGAGATGTGAAGTTGATGTAGTGTCGGTCAAACTGCTGCCAGATACTATAGACCGTTACATTGGAATTGGGTTGCTAGGAAACAGCTTGGGTTTACGTTTACTCTGCCAGAGTTGACATTAGCAAACACAGCTTAGTGTTTACTTTGTGACTAATATCATCAGCCACCAATATCACCTGTACTATCTCAATGGGCTTTACGGGCCCACTGCAGGAGCAGTTCCTGGTCTTTCTTGAAGGACTTGGGGAGGTACAGGTTAACAAACACTTGGACTAGTCAGATATACAAAAATACAACATTGTGGTTATAATCCAAAATACAAATGTGGAAGATTCAGTATAAAATGTCCAAACAGGATTTAGGCTCAGTGTAATGAGTTTAATATGTCTACTGGATCCAGTGGACCTGAGCCAAGTCTGGCAGATCTCAATTTCATTTTAGTTTTCAATTTAGCCACTAAATTAGTCTAAAAGTGAACTTCTCTCATTCACTGTGATGCCTATGCTGTTCAAAATGACACGTCTGCTTTTCTCTACAACAGTGAAAACTTTATTACAGTGTGTTTTGTTCCTTGTTGGAGCATGTAGCAGTTACCCACCTCCTCCATGGTCAGCTCCTAAGAACCTTTTATTTCATTTTACGCTTTAGTGTTTTGAGGCACACATATTTGGATATACTGAATGAGATCATATATAAAGATGAAATTTTTGTCAGAAGTCAACCACAGTCTTCTTATTTTCCTCCTTCAGACACAGCAAAAGCAGCTCACCAGGCAGCCACTGGGGGCCTGGTTGTGGATACGCCCCCACACCCAGCTCTGGGTAATATTGTTGGTCCAGCAGCAGCAGTGCTGTCCTCCGTGCCACCTCCATACCAGCCGGTCAGTGTGCGACACCTGGACTCTCAGTCCAGTTCAGAGGAGCCCCAGGATTACCTGTGGTTGGCCAACTGTGAGAGCAAAAAGCCTGAACCCAACAGGTGAGATTGTTTGTGTGATTGTGTGCTTATAGTGTATGTATGACTCTCTTTATTCACTGTGTTGGAGTGTGACACTGTGATGTAAGCTTCTCGCTGTACAGCTCCAGAGCATTTATTCTTTCTGTACGTTTCAACTGTGCTGCCACTCTTGTCCTTGTCTCTGCTGTATGCTGTGTGTAGCTCAGTGGAGCTTCACTCTCCATTGGAGGGGGACCAGGAGTATTTGCTCCTGGAGGAGTGTGAGAGCAAGACACTTCCTCCACAGGCTAGTCTGTGAGTGGCCAGCCATCCAGCTGGAACTGCCTGCTTGTGTGGAGTGCTACACATGTATACAAGACAGACCAACAGAGAGACACAAACACTTAATACACCGCTCTGCTGTGGATTTACATGACTGTAAATAATGATTATTAGTGCTGGATTTAAGGTGTTTGAATCTTTAGCCACTATCCAATCTCTAGATCAGAAAGACTTAGATGTGCTTTACCTAATGCTGTATTGATTTTGTTATTAGCTGCATGTTTAGAAATTACCCAACAGCTACCAAGTACCTCGGTCCTAATCCTTATGCACAAAGAGTTGCTAATATGGCAACAGTTGCCAAAGATTACTGATAAGAGGTGTCTGAGTATAACTGTGGTACTAACTATGGCTTGCAGACAGTGGTATGAAGGTTTTCTTTGACTGTGTGGATTTCTTTAAATCACCATGTTTTGTTGTAGGTGTTAATTCTTTGGTTCGCATGTCTGTCGTGTTTTTAGAGCCCATGCTGAGTGTTCCAAGTCTACCTCTTCAGAGACAGACCTGAATGACAACCTCCCATCTCACCGCACGCCTACATCCTCCACTTCCTCAGCTAAACACACTTCGCACAATGGCTTCTTCCCGCAGCACTCGACTCCCGCCTCTGCCCCTTCCACCATCTACGACTCGCCTCCATCACGCGGTGCCTCACTCTCAACTGACGGCGGCCTTTATCACCTCCCTCGGAGCTACTCCCAGGACACTGTGCTGCTCCCCAAGTCAGCTTCCTCCCCTCCGGCTCATCCAGACGGCGGGGACGGCGACCTTTATGTCTTCAACACACCGTCACGGAAACCTTCAATGGAGACACAGATGCGCAACCTTTCTATCAGTTATGACATCCCACCCACACCTGGTGCAAACTGTACCTACCAGGTACCCCGTACATTGTCAGCATCAGCAGGGGTAGGGGGATCAGAGGGTGGGGGAGATGTAGTACCCCCACCCAGACCACCCAAGCCTTCGCTCAGTTCCACCTCAGGACCCCCGCCGCCCCCTGCTGAGCGCTCACCTACGGACACCTATTGCGTGCCTCGCTCAGCCTCAGAGACGGATGGAAACTACTGTGTGCCTACTAGCGCTGGGAGTAAGGCTTTGCGCAGCAACACTATCGGCACTGTGGACTGTTCGCGACTCCGAAAAGGTTTGTGTTGGAGTTTTTTTTTCCCGCCCCTTAGGTACCCTTTTTACTTTCTTTTGATGGATTCTTTCTTCCGGATGCATTATCTGTTTTCCCCTTTACTCTTCTGTTTATAATCCATTCAGCTTGTCAAGGCTTATCGTACTGAGCTTTACCATCGCTGCCTTTAGGAACATTGGTCCTATCATTCTAATCAGACACCACATGACACATTAGTATTATCTAATCAAGAAAGGGTTGTGCTAAAATCTGATAAAAGTACAGGAAAATGTTTTGAATTGACAAGCGATGCCCTTTGTAATAACATTTCTTGAGTTCAATATTTATTTATTTATTTACTTATTTTAAAGGGCTCAAAATAGAACACAACTGTCAAGAAAGGACAAACTTGTAGAGTAAGAATGGACAGCATAATTAGTCTTCCTCTTACTCTTCTCTCCCTCTGGTGGTGGCAGATGCCATTGCAGAAGTTTTTGTGGCAAAATCAATTTCAGTGACTTGGGTCTTTGATAGAACTCACTTGTTGGTCTTACCTGTGCTGTCCACTTGTGAAAGCTGTCAAACAAGCAAACATTGTGAAAATAGAAATCATCCCAGGTTCACGTGATCATTTGTATATATTTAAATTGAATATATTTGGTGACTTGGGTAATATTTAGCCCTACAAGAGGATGGGAAAAGTTTGCTTTGTATCTTGTTGGCAGAGCAGGTCAGTGGGTCTAGAGATGTAGGGGAAAACAAAATACAGAGACACTATACAGAACCACTGAACAAAAATAACTTGGCTCAGGTGAATGATATGTGCTATGAAAAATGGGTTTCATCTGACCTATTTGAAGTGTATGTGTTTATTTGAATGTAGTCACAGTATTTTACAGAAATGCCATACCTCATTATATTTCCCCCCTCCCTACTTAGGCTTCCCCAGCTGACACTCTCATTTGTCTTCTAAGCTTTTCCTTGCACGGTTGTGGTTTTTGTGGTCGTAAGTGAAATGCATTAGCAACTGCATCATTACTTAATGACAATACAAAAAACAGTAATTATATGCTACTCAGTAGAGCACCTACATAGACCTGCTGAGTACTGTGCTACTGAATAAATAAATCTGCACAGTCATGAAAACAAATATTTTATTAAGGCCTCTACTGTGAGTATTACTTGGATTGTGCTATAGCACAAATGGACCTTAAATGAGAAATGTAAAGGGAAGTGAAAAGTACAACAATGTGCTGTGCACATCATTTATGGATAATAATTTGCAGAAATAAAAATAATGTAGGGTTATCTTAGTACAGCTACAGTATTTGTGTGTTGCAATTATGTGTTTGTTTTTTGCAGATTTTGGATCCCAGGACTGCTATGACATTCCTAGATCATTCCCTTCTGACAAAAGCTGCTCGTTCGACTTCAATGAAAGCATGAACAGCTACTTTGTAAGTGTTGTTTCAAAGGTCACTAGTGTATGATAATACTGAAGAACGCTGAGGTGCTTTTAAGTAGTGGCTGACAGCATTGTCAGGGAAATGTTTTGTATTATGATGGTGATGCTTTTACAAATGTCATTAATATTAAAAACAGAGTTTTTCAAATAAATCCAAATTAGCAAAAAAATACCTAGTGTCTCACAGTAAAGCTCCAACTGTAGCTCTAAATATACCTACAACACTAAGTGCTCACTGGAAATGAATTGTGTTAGCATGGAGTACGGTTAAAAAATATTTCAAGGAGAGCAGGGAAAGTCATCTTTATATATAAGGGTATTCTACTTTTCTTTAATGGTTCCAGGAGGATATTGCACAGAAACAAGCCTGCTGCATCCAAAGTTTCTGAGTCATTTTTCACATTGACAGTTAGCAGTCACACACTATTTGTAACATGCTGAAGTTTTTAAATGACCACAATATTTCACACTCTTTTAGTTGTCATTTTAAACAGTGGCTACATAGTTGGTGACAGCAAAGAGACTGATGCATCTTTACTTCATTTTATTATTCACTTTTCAACATTAGGGCTAGTCGGGCTGCTGCCTCAGTGCTAGCCCTTGTTACCTGCTGACATTCACAGTCATGTGTAATGTATCCTGGCTCATATCAACAACTGCCTATCTGGATGTTTTAGTTTGTATTTGGTAGTTCATCTTGGTGTTATCATTGGCTTTCAGGATTTCCTCTGTGTTTTTGCCAAAAAACAACATCCAGAAAGAAAAAGCTATGTGTATACAGATACCTGCCCAGTGTTTTTTGTGTTAAGTGTTGGCCAGCAACCATTTCGTAAAGATGCCAGTGAAGATTAATTCTGTTCTCCTGTGTTGCGAGTTTAAAGGCGGTCTTGTACCTACTGTGTCTTTAATTAAGATTACCTTTGTATGCCTTGTCAGAAAAACAAAGGAATGATGCCGTTGGGTAGTCAGTCAACAGAAGAGGTCGACCAGAACTACGTACCAATGAGTGCCAACTCCCCATCACATCATCACTCAGGCAGTTTGTCAGAGCCAATGCACGAACCCAACTATGTGCCCATGACCCCAAGCACTGAGTTCTCCTCCCTTGGAAAACAGGTTCCCCCACCTGCCCACATGGGATTTCGCTCAAGCCCAAAGACCCCTCCTCGCAGGCCACTGCTCAGTGACTGCCAACCCCCACCTGTGGACCGAAATCTAAAACCTGATCGCAAAGGTGAGAGGACAGTAGATGTCTGTGCATGTGTAGCTGTGACTTGGTTCGCAACTGTTCAGTATGTTTGTCAAGTTCTTGCTTCGGGGGTTGATATGTGCTGGAGTTTATTGTTGCACTTAACTTTCTTCAGTATGCTCACTAATGCAACGACTGACCATGCTTTGTCTCACACTGAGCTGCTTTTCCCACAGTGCTGGCTCATGGTCATAAAGCCATCTGTACAAAATTTCATTTCGAAAGCGGTGCCATTTTTCATCGTACTTTAGTTGTCATTATTAATGTGGAAGAATGCTTGTCTCAGTTTGTCTCCCTTGGTTTGTCTGGTATATTAAATACCACCATCTTCCTCCGCGCCTGTCCTTGACCAGCTTATTTTACCTCGTGATGAATTAGTTTACTGCCTTCTACATCGTCTGACATCCAACACAGTTAGCTCCTTGTCAAAAGCATGTTTGCCTCGAGCTCCTGTGAGACTCTGTCGACTGTTTTGGTCCCTGTGCCATGGAGCGACGAAGCCCGGAGTGGTCACCTCCATCCCCTTTGTTCCCTTCATCTGAATGGAGCCCTTTGATTAAAGACCTAGCAAGGGGATTTTCAATTTGGGCAGACTGAAAGACTGCATAATGCGCAGAAAGAGAGTTGAAGAATGACAGGGAATCATCACATACACAAACCAAAAGCCAAAACTGTTATTGTGACTGTAGAAAATAGGGCAGTTTCACATTTCCCACTTGGGAGTTCTCCCTTTCACGTGACCTTTGAACCAATTGACACCAAATTTGGCGTGGGTCATTGCTGGACTGTTATGAGTAAAAGTTAGAAAATAATATTATTACTCCAAATCATCTGGCTACTGAACTACAGTCCAACCCCTCTAAGCACAGTATTGTATTCGACAAAAATAGCCATAACTCAGTATCTCCAGCGTTCATGAAACTTGGATTTACACTGGAGGAATGTTAAATAGTTTGTGGTAATAAATGTATTGGGCAAAGTCCACACCAACATCTGAGAATGCACATTTAGCACAACTATGTATGCCCAATGCTCTTGTATTTTTAAAAATTCTACCTTTTAGAAAATGTAATTATTGGTACAAAATCTGGGGGGATGCGCTCTATTTCAAGTCTGTCACTCTTATTCATTGGATAAAAGCTTGTTTTTCTACATTTCATAAGAAAAGTTGGACTTTTTTTTCTTTTGGTCCTGACATTTTTTTTTCTTTTTTTGCGATCTATGACTTTCTTTCTCTCACTGATATTGTCTAGCAATTCATCCATTCATGTATTTGCAGCACTATTTATCACAGCATCTAATTTGACCGTCTATCAGGATTCTCTTTTAGTTTACTAAAACCAGTTGTCTTTGTCTCCTGATGCCATTTCCATGAGATATTTTTTATTTAATGTAAAACAGTGATTTCATGATTTGAAAAGTGCTGCAAAAAAATATCTTATCATAGTGTAGCTTTAACCCTCCATCCCACTGCTCCTGGCACAAAATTTACTCCACTTGGATGTTGGATTTGAGCTACTTGGATCTTTTTGCAGTTGCATTTTGTATTAGAAATGGCACACAGACCAGTATGAAGCATAGTGAATTCAGAATATGGACAAAAATCTTTTTGGCTGATGTCCCTGAATATCTTAAGCTTAATATTCAGAGTGAATCTGAAGTAGAGTAAACATTAGTGAGCGATATTGCTATTCAGCAGCATTGCTATATGAGATGGTGATTCTTTGAAATTTACTTTTTAAAAATAGAGAGTATGAGTGAATTCATTTTTATAAATAAGTTGAATATCACATTATTCCGAGTTTCCCCTGACTGTTATTCTTTTTTTTTTTTTTTACCATGAGCCATGCAATATTCTTCTGTTCTCTGGACTAAAATGAATCTCTACCAGCTATATTCATCTTCTGTGTCCTTTTCTTTCTGCTCTGGATATCTCAGCTGCATGTTGTGAAGTCTTTGACATGTGTATTCAAGGCCAGCATCATTTTACTTACACAAAAGGTGATTCAATTGAAATAAAGTTTCTCAGCTTGGAATTGTGGTACATTTAGGTTTGTTGCTCTTGCCGGCACTGCAGCAAAAAATGTTGTCATCACTATGTTAATATGAACGAGGCAATGTGTGTCATCAACAAGTTAACTGTGTTCTGTAGATTGATATGTGCGCTTCTCAACATGATTTCTCAGTGTACTCTGAGTGCTTATACACAGCTCATCATGCATGCACAGCTGTGATGTCAGTCTTTGTGTGGGAAGCCGTGGTGCATGGAGTGAGGTGCATGTTGGGCAGTATGGGTCTGCTGTTGTCATGACAATCATTCTCATAAAGTGTGCTGCACAAATAAAGGTGATTGGGTGTACGTGAGGGTGTAGTTTTGCTGTTCAGCAAAGTCTCGTCTTTTGCTTTGCATGGCAGAGCAATTGTTACAGTAGGGCTTAACTGTTGTGATCACTAAAAGAAATTTATAATAAGCAAAGTCTTCTTTCACCAATCAGGTCAGAGTCCTAAAATAATAAGAGCAAAAGGTGTCTGTTTAGAGCGAACCGACTCTCAAACCGTAGGTGAATTCCCGAGGCGACGCAAGGGTAGGTACACCACACCGAACTGCTATTGTGTATCTGAATACTTGCCATTCTTTGACCTCTGCACACTACTTAATTTTGATTCTTTGCATGTTGTAAGTAATCTACTGAGGGATTTCTCTTGTTTCTCAGGGATGTGGGTTCTAAAAATATGAAATGGATGTCAGAGCCGCTGCATTAATCCAGTCTAATCATTTTAAATCCCAGCAGGAGATGGATGACTGGGCACTTCATGCATGGAGGATTGCACTTACAGTTTTGAAGCTCATGAACAGTCATAACATGCCTATCAAAATAAACCGTTACTACCACCTTACCTAAAATATCCCCACACCCTAATGTGATTTCTTACATCCAGTCAACCAAATACCTCACTAACATTTCTTTTTCCCAAACATTTCTCTTTGTGTTTCCAGTTCAGCATATTGTGCTTCCAAAACCTACATTAAGATGTAGCAGCCACAACAGGGTTATTGTCACTAAAACGCTCACAAAGCTCAGGAAAGTAGGAGATGGCTCTTCAGTAGGAAATTGAACATTGATATCATCTAATAAAAGAGAACCTCACATAAACAAGCGTATCCGCTCTCCTGTCGGTGCACATATATAGTGGCTGCCCTCTGCTTAAAGTATGTATTCCTGCTTCCCTTAACGGAAGCTGCGTGTAATGATCCCTCCACGGTGACCATACTGTATATAGTTAGAGGCCATATCAGACTTACGTTCCCCACAGGTTCGCATAGAACATAGGACTACTATTTAGCCAGTTTTTATGGTTTTTCATAGAAATAATTCTAAACATTTTGTAAAAGATGATTGATCATGCTTAATATAGATCCCCACAAATCCAGCAGTTGATGTATTCCGCTGCAGTTAGTCACCATTCAGTATGTTTCATTTGGGATAAGGACTTAAAAGTTCTTATAATAAAAGTTGAAGGGAAGCATTAACAGAGGATACAAATGAACTGCTGAATAATATGTATTTATTGATTGATAAATACAAAGTACAGCATTTGACCTGTATTTTGTAATATTAATAATTTTTAAATCCAGGTTTTTCTAAATATCCAAAAGAAGCACCAGTACATGTATCATTTTTTTGTACTGTCATCATTATTTGTTCTATTCATGGCCTTGTGATATAAAACCCAAAATGAATACACTAGATTACGAACACATAGATCAATAATCTCTGCAATATAAAACATTTTTCTGCTTTTGACAGCCTTACATAGGTGTAGTCTAGGCGTGTTTCTTAAGCAGTGACTGACTGGTATGTGTACCTTGCTTCAGGAAAACCCGCTCCACTGGAGATCAAACCATTGCCAGAATGGGAGGAGCCCTGTACACCTGTACGCTCACCGGTTACGCGGTCGTTTGCTCGGGAGTAAGTATCTAAAATGTTCTGCAGCATTTTTCATATTTCTACATTTTGCTAACAACCAAGGTCATGTTAACACTACTCTGCTTTCCTGTGAACCTTACTTTTATTTTTAGATTGTGGTGTAATGCTCTGGATTATTACTTATTGAGAAGTTTTAGAGAAAAAAAAAATTACTGCCCCACATATCATGCAGCTCATGCTGTTGTGGAAATGTTGTGCTCTGTCCCATCTGCTTGTTAAACGAAATACAGTTGAGTATTTTTTATTTTTTTTGCTAGGAAAGGGGACTTTGGTGCAAACATGACCTTTTTGTAGTGGATACAATTAACTGAAGCAGTAGGAACTAACACTTCATGCATTACTGTAGTCACTGCGTGACCAAAGTAGCACTGCTCATGCAAGCAGGTCTGGGATCTGCCTCATACTGAAGGCAGCTTGTTGGCTTATCTGAGATGAGGTCTATTTCTGTGCTTTAGCGCTGCAGGGACTCTTCTGGCTGCAGTGGTTTATAGCTGTCGCTGTTATGTCTGTATTATGTTTTGTGCTCACCAGAGACTGCAATTTGTTGGAAGTCAGTGTGTAAACATTGTGAATGCTGCTCAGTCTCTCTAGGTTCCCAATGCCAACGAGACCCCCGTCAGTGCATAGCACGGCCTCCAGCACTGACTCCGAGGATTCTGCTGAGAATTATGTAGCGATGGTCTCTAATATGCCCACAGATGAACCAGTATGTAACACACAACTATCCTCTGATTTAAAAAAAAACAAAAAAAAAGTTGCACAATTACTTTCTTCACTACTTTTCAAATCTCAGTTAATCAAAGCTACACAACACATTGTGATAAACGTGTAATTAAATTTTAATTGTTATTTTGTGTTTTTTTGTGGTTCCATTAATCTATTTCATCTCATTTAAATGAAATCTGAAGAAACAGTTTTCACAACATATGCATCATAAATAGAGCAGAAGATTTAGTATGAGGCAGGCTAAGTTTTTTTTTTTTTTTTAGGATTGAACACCATGCTCAACAGTTGGAATGTTAAGCTGTAACTGTTTACAGAAACTATTAAGAAATCCCATTTCCCGTCCATGCTGTTCTTCTTAAGCCATACGTTAGTGTGCACAAGTTACTGGTTGCTGCAGATGGACTCCTCGCCACTTCAACTCTTTTCTTTGCAGTTTCCTCTTGTCCTGCTGCTCGCCTTTCTTTATTCTCTGTTTTTCTTCTTTTGATTTTCAGGTGTCGTGTTCTTTTCATTGAGCCTTGGGTTTAATGAAATCAGGTTAAGATGTCCTTTAGTCATTCAGAAACGACTGCTCAAACAGGCACTACTGACTTATACAGCATTCTCCTTTCTGGAGAATAACACTGGATTTATCAGACAGAGATATTGAGGGATACTATTTCTATCCACAGGGGTACTTTCCACAGTTTGGTATTGGATTCACGATTTTCTTATTTTTCTTGCCGTTAACAGTTTGTTTACTTTTTCCCCTAACATTTGCTTTCATATCATCTGCTGACTTCCTGTTCTTTCATCACACATGTTAATTTCTTTCTCCCAAGTTTCTCATTTCTCTGGCTTGGTCAGGCTCTGGCTTCATCCATCTCCCTTTTCTTGCATTTTGTTCATCTGCTGTTCTCTTGTTTTTCCTTTGCAACTACTTCCTTCTCACTCTGTGTAGAGAGGAGTCCTTCTACTGCACAGTCCCCATCACCCCTGTAAAGAGGGAGGTGGAGGAACTTGACACCATAGAGGAGGTGAGCAGGGTTGCCAGGTTAGATATGCATGGCCTGCCCTGTCAGAACACCAGCGGTTGCTGTTTTCAGGTGCTATCATTAGATCAGAAAGTACATAAAACAGTTTTTGTTGTGTTAAAATCAGTACCCAATACCACCTACAAGCTGGATGCACGGGTTGCAGTGATCCTTAGATGTGACATACCATCACTTTCCTCACAGATAGTATGCCTTAGTCCTAGCCACCATTGTAGTTCTAATAACTTCACACTACTTGTAGTTCACAATTAACACTTATAGGCCCAACATGTACCATACTGTTGTCACAATACCAAAGTTTACTTTTTTCTAACAACACAAATGGTCTTTATGTTGATCTTTGATTGGATATTTAATCTTCCTGACAAAAAGAGTAAATCACAAAGCTGTCTCTGAGCCACTGCTTTATTTAATACAAACGTATAGAAAGCATTGTAGACTCAAAACAAACTAAACATTAATCTGTGAAGTCTGAACCAAAGTACCAAAAGCCTGTTAAAAAAAAATCTAATGAAAATTATTGTTGAGAGACATCTTTGTAGCAACATGTTGGTTTGGTGCCCACTTTTGTTGGCTGTATTAGCAAAGTAGTGCATTCACACTTGAGTGAATCTTGCCAGTATAGTGACTGTCAATAAAGGGCCTAACTAGATGAAAAGATGGGCACTAAAACAATGGATCTTAAAATGAAACAATAATCAACTTCATCTAAATAGTGCTAATATAATTCACTTTTGACAACCAGTTTACACGGACTGTGAATTTTGTTGAAAACTGTACATGTGAATTTTGCTTAAACTGTCAGTCGCAGCCATCCGTTAAATTTCCAATCCATGAACTCTACCAGTAAAGAACACTCTCTAAAGATGGTGCTGATCGTGGGTTTACAGGACATGCTTTGTGAAACTACTATTTTTATGGTAAATCAGATCTATTGCAATGTTTGCAAAGAAATTTTGGTTTTTGTGACAACACGTTAGTGTATTTGAATATGAGTTGTGTGTCACTGCGACTCTGCCATCAACTAAAGCGTCTTTTTCCGGCTTACGCAGATCATGAAGCATGCTGCGCCCATGACTGCGGATGGTGGGAGTAGCCCCATGGTGAAGCCGAAGGGAGACAAGCAGGTGGAGTACCTGGATTTGGACCTTGAATCCGGTAAATCTACCCCACCTAGAAAGGTAAGGGTGTAACAACATTCTGAACCACTTTTTCCTCAGTTAAAGGCCGTTTCAAAGCATTTGAAGACCACCTTTGTCTTTTTTTTTTAGATGAAAAGCAATGGAACTGGCATTACGGCATCAGATGAGCGTGTAGACTATGTGGTTGTGGACCAGCAACGGACACAGGCCCTTAAGAGCACCCGGGAGGCCTGGAGCGACGGCCGCCAATCCACAGAGACAGATACTCCCACCAAAGGACCCAAGTGACCCTGTTGTCCCAAGCTTCAACCCACCCTCCAAACCCCCAAACTACCAGACCTTTTACACCAGTGTAGGTTCTGGTTTGTGTTTTGGGACGGTCCAACTATCACGTTCCACCTCACAAGATCCTTAGTGTCTAAGAGCCAGTGGAGCCACTCAACTGTCTTTAGTTTACACTGCTGTCAGGCCTAGGAGAGCACTGTGTGTACAGTAGTAGGAAGAGGTGTGGGCCAGGAATAAGCTGTATGCAGTATGAAAGCAGGTGGAATGACTGGACTAGTCTTTGGGGTTTGACTTAAGCAGACTCATGAACTTTGAACATTCACTGCCTCCTAAAAGGATTATAGTTTTTTTGTTCACCTTTCAACAGCCTGTGGGCTGATCCAGAGTTAACATTTCCTTAAATTGTAATGCTGTTTGATGTTGTTTTGGAGTGTAAGTGAAATCACTTGATAACATGATCACAGTACCTGGTCAATGCGACATTACTAGTTAGCATAGCCGGTTAACAGCTCAGTTTCTGCTGCTGGAGCAGGGTGAAGTTTCGTTGGACACAGTTCACAGGTTACTTCTTCCTCAAGTTACGGTGGGTGGCTTAAACTGACCCCTGATCTGTGTCTAACGCAAACTTTAAACCCGAAACCCAGTACAACAGAATTTCACAGACATGTTAGTTTTTCTTTCAAAACAAAGGCAGTTGAACTTGTTCATTTTTAATGTAACCAAGTGCTAAATTCAAGCTTCGGATTCACTCAAGGTTTAATCCACTGAACATGATTTGATTTCCATTTATTTTGTAAGTGGAGATGCTTCAATCTGTTATAATGGAAGTGCAAAGACTGTACAAAAGTGTTATGTATATAAACAGGAAGTGTCCTTTATTTGTATGGAATATCCAACGTGTTTGACTCGATGGTATACGGATTCTGCAGGGTAGAATCCTGTACCTGTATTAGATGGTATCAGGACTTGTGATTAATGAATGAATTACTGTGAGTTTTTAAACGAACGTGACAGGTTTTCTATAAGTTATGCAAAGGTATCAAACTTAGGCTAGAGAGAGAGAAAATCAGGTACTCTTTATAAATGCATACTAATACAACTTTCCATTTCTAATTTATTTCTCAAGTTATTTCATCAGGTGGATGTCATGTCCATTTTTAGCTCAGTATTCTTGATTCATATGGAGGAACATTTGCTAGAGTCTGTTTAAATGCTTAGTTTGACGAGCACTGGTCAATTAGTTTCACAGGTTCATTTCTCCTTTCCCTTCCTCATTTCTCTCTCCTCTTAGGTTTAATTTATTTTAAATTGAACTGGCATACAGTTTTGGGTAATTGACTGCCTCATGTAGTCAACTTGATGCATCTTTTTTAGACAGTTAAAAAGTCTTTGTCTGCATAGATCTGTGCTTTTACTAACCTGCTGACTCTCCCTCAGAAATCCCAAGCATGTGCTACCACAAGATAAAAAAAAATCATCGCTGTACATATTTTGCCATCAATTAGATTAACATGTATCTTTTAAAAAAAATGTGCCTACTAAGTCATCTTCACTCTACTTCACTCTTTCCTAATTGCAGTTTCTTTGTGATACGGACTGCAAAGCTGATGATGCTTTATCTTTTTTAATGAATCTCAACAGAAAATGTAAATTTTAAAAGTGGACTAAATAAAATCCAACCTCTTATGCATGTGTCGTGTTTCTTCAGCGTAGTTTACATGATGTTTGAGAAATCAAGATGGAAGAAAAGAATCAGGGATAGAACGTAAAAGAACTACATGATGTGTTCACTTTCCAGAGGTTTGATGTAGGTTTCTGTGCAATGTGTAATGAGTGTTATTTGTTTTTAAATGCCTTCTCTTCACCTGCATTCAGATTGGAAAAATGATGAAACAGTTCCACTGGCATGATGACTCAAATACATTTTCAGTTCCTAGTTCCCTTTAAGTTATTGAGCAACTGTTAAAAATTCTCAAACACTGAGTTCATCCTTGGTCAGGTGTGGATTAAAAGACAATTATCACATAGTGTGACCAGAACAAAGACACTCTTTTGACCAGTGGTTATAAAAGTCCACCTTAAAATGCAGCTTTAATAAAATTAGACAGTGCCACAGAAGACAATGGAAAGATCAGAACGGACTAGAGGCAGGCTGGATGCTGGTGTTTCACTTAAACGCCACCATTTGTCGTCTAAGGAATAGTTTTAGACAGCACAATGTGACAAACAGTCTGTCACATGATGCTCTGGATGGACGTGCCGACCACCTGGTCCTGTCCCTGAAAATGTCCACCAACTTCACCAACCCTAACCTAACCCTAACCCTTCAGGAAGAGTGGGACAACATTCCTGAAGCGGCATCAACAAGATCATTAACTGTATGCATGACATACGTGTGACCGGATACTCACTTGTGATTTCTGGTCTATGACCCCATTCAACCTGCCCGTTATCATTTTCCAATGTAGTGCGTACTTGGTTGTTTAATGATGTAGTGTTGCTGTGAGTTGAAAAAAACATGCTTATCCCCCCATGTTAACGAGAATGGATAAATTAGACAAAATCAAAGTTTGTACATTTTTTAATTAACAATGACCTTTCTATCTAGCAGCAACAAACAAAAAAATCAAATAAAAAATTGTGAGCTACGTAGGGGAGACTTTTAGCTAGTTTTGAAAGTAACTAAACACGACAACTGGAAATGACCCATGAAATATGACACTTTGGACAATCACATTAAATAGGTCAGAAATGTAATTCATCTAAATAATGGAAATTATACACCTTCCATATGGGTTTCAGAATCTTCCATATTGGACAAATAAATGAAAAATCTCTGAAATACGAAAAATAATTGAAGCCGTCATTAAAAAGCAGATCTTTAGGTATGTGACATCCAGACTTACTAAAGACAATATTCTATGGCTGTATTAAAAAAATTCCTTTCTTAGTTAGGCTTGGAGAGCCATTTTATCTAGCAATATTTTTGTTTTTGCGTTACAACTTGCCATACCTGCCCAATCAGTAAAGGAAGTTCAACGAAAATAACTATTTTCATTTTTGTGACCATGTGTTCCATATTAAAATGTTATCTGTATGTTTTGTTTTTATTACTCTGACATGCAACCTCACATGGTTCAGAAAATAGGTTCTGCATTATCTATTTTTTGTGAATGTGAGCTCAAAGATGGACCCTTTCATAGGTTAATTTTTTTTGTTCCATATGTCAATTCACCCATAATCAAGAGACTAGTTGATCTGCTTGTCGAATATTGCAGGTTCTAAATCAATAGTATAATGGGAAATAACTGTGAAAATGACAAGCTTTAATCAGTAATAGTTCCTGAGATATTGTTGTTCAAACATAGCCTCTAATTTCAATAGATGAAAAAAAAAAAAGTGCTGAAAGTGTCTCTGGTGACAATTTAGAAAAATAAGAAAATAAATCTAATAATAATTTGATACATAAAGTGAAAAATTTAACTGATATATCCATAAACACACATATTTAATTTCCTAACAACTTCAGGTAAATCAGAGATGGTCGAGCCCAAATGCTCAGATTTTGGATGGTATGACCCACCTGACACAATCAGGCGGCCATCTTGGATTAATTGGCAATTAGGACGGTGAAATTTCAGGAGTGTTTGACACGTTTGGTTCTGTCTGAGTGTTGGAGTCTGGGCTGCATTTTGTATTCCACGTCCATAGAAAACTCATTGAAGAATTGGGAACTATCTTCAAAACAGTGGTAAGTTTTGCATAATATTTTCTTTGGTATTTTTTTGGCCACAGGTGGGAAAAACCACCTTCAATATGGCGACAGTGTTTGTCGGGAGTTGGACACGTGTAGATTGTTGTTTAGTGTCACTAATAGGGACGTTTACAATGTAAAACACACAGACTAAACCGCCAGCATTTTATTGTTTTGTTTTTAATTGTTTTGTTAAATAACCAGTTTACAATTTCTGTAAAGTCATATATTTTGTCCTTCTGCTATCTTTAAAAGTGCTTTCTCCTAACGAGCTAGCTAACTAGCTCTGAGCTAACAGTGCTGACTTGATTTTACAGCAAAAAAACCCCACAAAGTTACCACAAGGAGCAGACTTACATGCTGTTAATTCAGCCACCTAACAAAAACATTTCCATGGCAGCTGAGCACCTCCATCCATGGAAAGAAATCATTAAATGTGGTTTAATGCAGGAACAAGCGCTAAATTGAATCCTACACCTTTTATGTTCGGCTTTGTCAGAAACATCTGTAAAGTCATGTTTAATGGTAGGCTTTGATTTCATTTAGAAATATATATATATAT